>NC_135554.1:17385591-17545591 GCF_964340395.1 Glandiceps talaboti
ATGTGTCAGATACATTCGTAGTTTATGGTATAAGTTTAAGATATTTTGAAGAGGATCGTGAGCATCAGTTTGTCTATTCAATAATTCAGTGTCATCATACTGCAATTTGGCATCATATCCTTTGGCGTTATACTATGCATGTCAAGTTTGTCATCGTGCTACTTCGGGAACAATAAAGACACTCCATCATCTAGATAGACATTAAACCAATAATCAACGGCATCCTTGCCATCCTCCGAGATATCATCAACCCTTATATATAGCTTACAACCACTAGAAACCTTGCAATAAGTATATCTAACATTGACAAATGCAAATGTATGGGCTATGTCAATGTCCACTTAGGACGTATTATATTAAGAAAGCGAACGACAATAATAAACATTTTCAGCTTTGACAAATTGGACATAGTTATATGAATGTCCACTTATGACGTTATTTAAAGAAATATACATCATTATCAAAAAATTCTTCACTATGACGTCAATACCTCCTAGGCGATTTTTTGGTCGCATATTAAAGGAGTATATTTAGTGTAATATGTATTTTTTTAAATGTCAACTATTTATATTTATTGATTACCGTTGTTAATAGCAGACATGTTCTTTCCATTCCAATCCCTTACCCACAACTACATTCCACAAACCCTTACCTACAACTACATTCCACAACCCCTTACCTAAAGCTACATTCCACAAACCCTTACCCACAACTACATTCCACAAACCCTTACCTACAACTACATTCCACCGTCATTTTTTTCTGATCATGCTCAGACTTGGTTGCTAATTGGATCTAAGACTTATGACATGGATTAGCCAATTTTATTTCAGTCAAACGCTGCAAGCAAGCTTTTCATAAATTCGTTCTACGTCATTGCATTAACATTGACACGACTTTGAAGTAATGGTTAGTATCTTACAACGTCGATCGCATGGATTGAAATGTCTTAGAAAAGACAATCATGCAAACGGTGTTATTTATTTCTAAAAGTAACAGAAAACGAATATTATTACATTGAAAACCCATTTCATTACTGTTGTGTTCGTTTAGGTAAAGATTTACAAAGTAACATGAAATATCGAATGACTTGCCAGAACATATTGCGAATATTACCCCAAAGTAAATACTACAGCATCTTGAAACACTCACGTACAGTGACAACTTGATCAATACCACATTACTCGCTATTCTTTCCTGAAATGAGAGCGTTTGATTGAAAACGGCGTAAATGTAAATCTCAGTGATTTTACACCCAAATTAAGGACGAAAATCGACATTTTATGCGAGCGGTGAAATGTGAAAGCAATCAGAGATGGTAGATGAAATATACAACTGACGTGTGAAAATGAAATTACATCCGTTTCAAGTGTCAGACATACACGCATGGTAATCAGCTTCAATTCACTGCTATTGTTCGACTGGATGACAGTAAGTTTATGTACATTTCATAGACATCATTTAATTTGTGTTCATTTCATGTTTGGTAATTAGTTATAACACTTGAGATTCATTGTATCGCGATAATTGTCTCTGACTTAATAAAATTGAATGGCGATATTCATCATCTCCAAAATCCAATATTTGCGAAATATTGCTAAACTTCATCTTCGTTAGTTCAACCGATGCAACCTGCACATATGCTATATAGTTAACGTGCCACTGATTGGCACGTGCAATGGCATAAATTTATATGCATCAAGCAAGATACAGGAGCCGTTACACTGATTCACAGTTGCGATCATCAGACTATATATATATATATATATATATATATATATATATATATATATATATATATATATATATATATATATATATATATATATATATATATATATATATATATATATATATAAAATATAAAAGACTGTATATATATAGTCTTTTACATACCCATATATATATATATATATATATATATATATATATATATATATATATATATACACACACAAACACACACACACACACACACACATATATATATATATATATATATAACTCGGTGAGTATCAATCTGCTAAGACAGTGCTCTATACCGCAGTGGCAGAGCGTAATATATATATATATATATATATATATATATATATATATATATATATATATATATATATATATATATATATATATATATATATATATTACATATACATACATACACGTGTATGTATGTATGTATGTATGTATGTATGTATGTATGTATGTATGTATATATGTATGTATGTATGTATGTATGTATGTATGTATGTATGTATGTATGTATGTACGTACGTACGTGTGTTCTCACAACCTTCGTCCTGTTTTCAGACAATCATGACGTCAGCGTCCAATTAATCCAATCCAAAGCCATTGTGACCATTACAATGAATGACACAGGTTGAAATCAGTGTTCCTGTCTAGTGTACTTAGCATTGCGACCATAGAGTAAGCTAACTTGAAATAAATGCATGAATGTTAAGAGGTAAACAATAACATGTTTCGCGAGATTCGGGCAATGAATACTTGATTCTAGGTGTACCATATGGAATAAGCTGTTTACAGGGTCACTGTTTTAGTGATTTTTCAATCATTCGAGTGACCTATTCCAGTCACGATAACCCGTAAATCTCTGATCAGGTTCTAAGTATAGTCAGTGGACCTGCCTAGTAAAGACTGTATCGACTATCTGTCAAACCTAGTACGATTTGTTGTCGTCTTATCTGATTGCGATCTATAGTATTGTGCCACCTTTTCCCTTTACACGAAGAACTAAAATGCAACACGGCATCGTGTTCGATTTCAAGGCCCTGTGATTTATTTTTCAAGAAACGTAGAACAGACAATAGTGGACACTGAGTTAACAATCTGAACACGAAAAGTCCCTTGTAATCAGTACTATCTCGAAATCTGGAAAAAAAACGTATTGACGGGTTTTTATGTTAGAAGCCTGGACAACAAAAGCGTGAACATGAAATGCTCTTCAACAGTATTTTAAGTGTTAACGCCACTAAATGCAAATTCAATACTATAAAGTTGCATTTTTAAAGGGGTACAAGCTGAATTGTGTACGTAGGTTAGCGTAATTCTTTAAAGGTACTCGCAGTGTTCTATTTAGTGAAACATACTTAACCGTCGATCACTTGCAACTGACAGAACTCACATTTTGTATATAGATAAAATTTCTAAACGATCGGATGACGTAATTTATTGCACGCTGAAAAAAATGTCGAGAACATTCCTGCTATGTAATCAACTGTTCTAGCAATGCCAGAAGACAATTGTTGTGTTATTGAATGCATGCATAGACGTTAACACTTCACTACAAGGTTTTATATATAAGAAGTCCTTTTTAACCTATAAGACACTTGTTACCATTATGCCAAATGATCACTGATTTCTGAAAACATAATTGATAACTTTATTATTTCACGATTCCCTAGTTTTTAACTTTTTATTTCTATCTCAATGAGATACCATTACTTATAAATCATTTGATGATCGTTACTAATGTATTAGTTTCCATTATGTATTCAAATAGAACTTTCACTTTAAGATGCATAAATTATTCAAAAGACTTTTAATGTATTACATACATATGTATTAGTTCTTGTTTCATTTATACTCAAACTAATTAAGTTTCCATTATTCATTCAAAGGTACTTTCACTTTAAGATGCATATTCAAAAAGGCTTTTAATGTATAACATACAATTTTTAGTGTACATACATTTTGTACATACATACATACTTACATACATACATACATACATACTTACATACATACATACATACATACATACATACATACATACATACATACATACATACATACATACATACATACATACATACATACATAAATGTATCATTTTTGTGAAAGAGAGTGCTGATCGAAAAACGGTGAAGAGGGCAGAAAACATGGTAATAATGTCTGCACAATGTCAACAGTAAAAACATTTAAAAGGTTGAATACGGTACATGTAGTACTAGCTCTTGATTGGTAGAGTTCAAATGTATATATATATGTATATATATATATATATATATATATATATATATATATATATATATATATATATATATATATATATATATATATATATATATATATATATATATATATATATATATATATATATATATATATATAGGAAGTCAGTGGTAAGATTTGTCCGTAGTACAGTGCTCGATTCGTCTGCACGCAGAGCGGAGTATATGTTGAGGGTAGAAGAAAATCAAGTCGGGTTTTTCGTCTCTACAAGCCTGTTTCGTGAGTAAATCACTCGTCAGGAGATGTTGATGTACATCAACATCTCCTGACGAGTGATTTACTCACGAAACAGGCTTGTAGAGACGAAAAACCCGACTTGATTTTCTTCTACCCTCAACATATATATATATACATATATATATTCATATATATATATATGTATACATATATATACATATATATGCACACACATATATATATATATATATGTATATATATATATATATATATATATATATATATATATATATATATATATATATATATATATATATATATATATAAATTGTTCTATATCCATATCCAAAATACCAGTACGAGTAACCGTAATCCAGATAACAAAGTTCACCTCCTGGCCAACGCATAAGTGTCAAAACTAGACCAGAGTAACGCTCTGCTGCATTGTATGCTTCATGGTTTTACAACCGATAACAAAATACATACATAATACTGCGGCACGGCTCATCACCGGGACAAGCAAGTGTGATCACATTTCTTCAAATTTATACAATGTTTAAGCTTTACATACCCCAGTGGATAAATGCACGGCTTTTTATAATCACCTTCAAGGCATTGTGCGGTCTTACTCTAGCGTACCTGTCAAGCGTTCTCAAATCATACGAAAATGAATATCAATTTAGACACAAAACAAGCCGCTTCTGACTGTGAATTAAATCACAGAATCTCACCGAGAAGGTATCGACAACTTTGCCGGACCGACATCACTAAAAGAGTGTCCGTATCCGTATATAATTTGAGCAGGTTATGACATTCAACCAAAATGTTAGAGGCGACTTTGTAAACACACTTATTTCAGAGCCTAAAACTCAGCTTACTTTAAAATTCCTTGTTCCACGTAACGAGTTAGATCAGGTAGAAGAAGTATCGTCTAGATACAAGGCTTTAGTGTCGTCAAAATCAACACTATAATGTCGTCTAAATACAATGCTCGTGTCGTCAAAATCAACACTATGAACTTGCTATAAACATCACCAATCTTGGCGATATGCTAGCAAAACAAAGAAAATGATCTGACTCAGCGTTAGAAGTACAACAAACCAAACTGTCAGCAGTCTTTTTTTTGTCTGAATGTTTACTTGTAACAGATATTCGGTTGTTTAACTCTTGCCATCACAACAGGAAAAAATGTGGAACATTTCAAGGCGCTAATATATTCTCTCAGACTGTCAAGAGTACTTCCCATCATACGCTATGATGATAGAAAATCGAGTTACGCCAATTTAGATTTAAAACTGACTCCTTACTCGTATTCTGGGGCTTAAATGAAATTTGGAACAGCACAATTCGGTAGAAACGATGACTAAGATTGATACACACTACATTAATTACTTATACTTACAGACTTGACTTCTGTAATACCTTTTAAACACTGATATTATCTTTTGTGTTATCTACTCTGTATGTCTGCATCAACTGGCGTAATCCGTAACGTCTGTTCTTACACACAAAAGAGCATTGCATGTATGACAGTCAGTCGATGCGACCTATCAAATCACAATTCATTACCGCATTGTGAAAACTCAAGGTATTTATAAGTTGGAGACTTAAATGACAAAACATTTGATGATATACACGAATATGTTTGAACAGAAGCTTTACTGGTTTCATGATCTTTGTTACCTAAAGTGTTAAAGATCATTTGAAATGAAACTATGATTAACAACCTAACACACTAATGAATGAATGAATGAATGAATGAATGAATGAATGAATGAATGAATGAATGAATGAATGAATGAATGAATGAATGAATGAGCAAAGGGCAACTATCAGATAATTTGATTGCAGAACACTGTAGTCGAACATTAGAACCTGGCAAAAAATACCTACCTGCCTGCCTACCTGCCTACCTGCCTACCTACCTACCTACCTACCTACCTACCTACCTACCCACCCACCCACCCACCCACCCACATACATACATACATACATACATACATACATACATACATACATACATACATACATACATGCATGCATGCATGCATGCATGCATGCATACATACATACATACATACATACATACATACATACATACATACATACATACATACATACATACATACATACGAACGTAACAAGAGCAAGGCGAAGGAATGAAAAAGTGATATCTATTTCTAGAACGTATGAAATATATGCACAAAGTTGATCTGTAAACATTGAACTTGGCTACACTGATTACTGTGAGTAGAATTTCCCTGGTGATTTTACAATGTCAAAACTACTTAAATTCCTTTTTTGGTGTGTAAAGTAGTAGTACCTAGCATTGACCTTCCTAGGTGTAATATTTGTTCTATAAATGGAACAATATTTCATTTTGTCGATGGCCAACAACGCTGCGTCTATACACTTTCACTTCATAACATACATGGGTAGGGTGCTTTTAAGACGAAATGGAAATAAATAACCCTAGTTATTAATGAAAATTCACGATGCTTTTAGACAATTTTCTGTTTTAAAGGTCACAATAATTCCTGGGAGTCGACATATTCTCTGATGATTATTGAATACTCCTGACTCCATATTTCTATAAAAGGTTCTTCTATATTTAGCAAATATTTATTACATCTACTATTTCTTTGTTTCAGAATTTCAGCTCTTAAGGTTAATAACTACAGTCCGATTTAACTATGCTAATTTATCGATCATATTTGTATATATACATACATACATACATATATATATATATATATATATATATATATATATATATATATATATATATATATATATATATATATATGTATATATATAATATATAATTAACAAATGGAAAAACAAATGTAAAATTAGATGGCCTCAACAAAACTCAACTCAAATGGTTTCAAAAATTCTGACTAGCTTTCGCATATGTGTGTGAGCTTGTACTTGGGGTTAATATATACATAAATGTAGTATTCATATTTATTCACTTTCATGATATTGTTTTATTTCATAGCTCGCTATGGTTACAAACACTTCCTGAAGTCCTCACAGTGGCTCACTACTTCAGCATATGTAATACGGATTTGTTGAAGTACCTGAAAATGAAAGCTGAAAGCAACAGACACATACCTATTGACATGTACTATTCCTTTCTGCGTAGAAATAGATTACTTTTGCAATCGTATTTGTGTCAGGAAAAAAGGCATGTGAGTGTGTCGGTCAGTTTTAATTGTACGATATTGATCACAAGAGTTCACACATAATACAAAGTTAATATCAGTTGCTAAGTGTTGAGATAACAAGCTATTGTTTGAACATAAATATGTAGAAATCTACAATTAATGAAAAGTGTCAAATTAAAACCAAACGTGGAAGGTGATTACGAGACCCAAATTTTCATAATGATATTTTTGAATTCTAAATTCTGAAATCCAAACAAGGGTGCATTATCCTGTTATCAACACATGCGGATCTCTCTTTTGCGGGTGATCGGGTGACGACGTTACTCGGTCCCTATTGCTCATATTACACCTGATTTACAGTGGTTTTGACAGTCATATGTAAAGTAGTAACAATTCAATTATATGTACTTTGCTCTGGTTCATGTAGCTCATATATCAATCTGTACATTGTCGCCGTACATGTTCCAATCAGTGAGTGACACGTCAATTGGAGCTGTGAGCAGGATAAAGAAATTCCTCGCGCTAGAATTGTTTTGCATGGAAATATTGCCCTTTCATTAACGTTTGACAAGGTTCATATTTATTTAAGATTGACGACGGAGAAGTGATCTTAAGATGTGAATTAGTGTCAGTTTTTGGGGTTAATTTCGCTGATATCATTTACTAAAACATATCGATTTTTGTCTATAATTGGCGTCGAAGGTCGCGTTCATTTCAGATCGGAAGCTGAGAAATAATCCTCATATTTGAATGTGTCAATATTTGTGTAAACGATGTGGATGAACTGTATTCCCGCCAAAAAATATTTTGTCTTCTTTAATCTGTGTCAATGATCATGTGTATTCTAGACCGGAACAAAAAATATGCAAATTAATTTCATTTTAGTAACGACAGTTACAATCAGAATATTTGCTATGGAACGACAATGTGCTTCATGTTACGATGAAGACGTTAGCGTTATTACTTCAGTCCTAGATCCTGTCCACATTGTTGGACTACTTCCGATAAGCACTTCCCCAAAAAGAGTATCGAATTTAAATGTTATAACATCCATTGAGATTAGGAATGTTACTAATTTCACATCAATATATGCCACCATCTGATTGATGTTAAGTTTATAGATGTTTGTAAACGTTCTCATAGATTCCTTCCGGTTTATTACGATGCTCCTTGTAAATTCATATTGTTGCAACTTGTCGTTCGTGTTAGCGTTTGTTTGTCCTGTTCTGGTTTGCAAACCACCTTGTCAATTCTGGCAATCGTTTGTGATACCTAAACCAAAAGGGATATATCATTTTTGGCTTAGTATATTAACTTACACTTTGGGGTAGCGTGTCATAGATTTGATCACCATGGACTCGTGTAAACCTCTTGTTCCCTGACAAGGACAAAGACCCAAGAGTCATTTCTGAAAACACAGCAATGCGTAATGAAACCTGGCAGGTCGAGGAAGACTTGTGATGCAAGTTTGAACTTTTGAAAACGTGTATTCGGAATTTGGATTTCAGCCCAAATTCTGAAATGTCAAAACTATAGTTTATTCAAAATTAAGTTAATTACTAAGACGTTTGTGCTGCTTATTGTCACTCAATGATGTCCATGCAGCAGTTGTTTTATGTTGCAAATATGGATCAACAATATACCGACCGATGTCCGTAGACAAAAGCGTGGAATATTGCAGTTTAAACATAATGTATTTTTAAATGGAAGACTCGACATTCAGAGAAACTAAATTGTTTGCCAATCACTCTAAGAAAAGTAAGGAGTCACAGCTGTAGTTTATACACTACGTTCATGTCTCAAAGTCCATCTCCCAGCACCATACATAGAAACTCTCGATGTCGTCTAATACATCAAATGTTACTTCTCCTTTTCTGTCAAAACATTCGTTTGTGTTATACACGCTCGTTCCAACTTGTCAATCTTTAGCAAATCATGATTTGCTCACGCACATTATGAAACTCACCCTTCTTTCCTCCTTGAAATCATCGTTGATATTCTTCACTTTGATTAGGCAAGGCGCAAGATAGTGTCAGTGTTATTGTAAGTGTTAGTGTTTTGTAATACAATGTATTTCCAAATGTTCATATCATTTGAAGTCATGTGTTGCTAATGCACACTATAGATCAATGCGCTTGAAGTCGCAATCATAAGAATTTTTAATCTCAAGGTAGTCTAAATATTTCATTCACACAGTACAGATTACATTTAATGTAACCGGGCTACCTGAAAGCAATCATGGCCACCCCTATTTTCAAGGTCGTATAATTAGAAATATACAGATTCACTTTCAGCACGGTTCACCTATTTTTATTTTATAAAACATGCTCCTCTGTGTGTTATACGATACTGCAATGTGTTTCTTTGCTACTGAAACTACTTTGTTCCACCAACATATTATACATTAATCCTTTCTGCTTGACATGCTTTATTATACGGGACAGATTTTATAGGAATGGTTTTACTGAAACTACAATCTCCTATTTATGTAAAATAAATGCTTCATGCCGTGTAATATACGAGATTTAGCATTTCTATACATGATAGTGGGTAATTGAAATTTGATTTTTAAGCTTTCCATTTTTTAAATATTTTATCATTAACAATTAGTCTTTTTTCCCTATCAAATCTCCCTTTGCCTCAATTGTCCTTGTGTGTGTGTGTGTGTGTGTGTGTGTGTGTGTGTATGTATGTATGTATGTATGTATGTATGTATGTATGTATGTATGTATGTATGTATGTATGTATGCATGCATGCATGCATGTATGCATGTATGGATGCATGTATGCATGTATGTATGTATGTATGTATGCATGTATGTATGTATGCATGTCTGTATGTATGTATGTATGTATGTATGTATGTATGTATGTATGTATGTATGTATGTATGTATGTATGTATGCATGTATGTATGTATGTATGTATGTACATACAAGGTGTGCCCACAAATAATATTAATCATATCAGTGTCCGTGGAATTGACCTGAAAGTATCTAGTTATGATTGAAATCCCATATTGGACAATTACTACACAATCTAAACCCAAATAGATATTCAAAGTGAGACTTTCCTAGCCTTTTAATATTTCATGTTTTACTACAACCCTCGTCACAGGGTCGGAGTTTAGGTGAATTTGAAATAAAGATCAGTCGGTCAGGTTTATATCACTCAACCGTTCAGTTTTGATTGTGTGGGTCAATGGTGTCTTAAGTAATATATACACTTGTGTATTAACTATATATGAGATTCTACAGTGATCCGCTACGGATGACTAAAAGGCCTTGACGAGACTTTTCTTACATGTGCATTGCTTTCCATAGTTTGGGTTTTATATCTTGTAAATTTGTTTTTTTCTACATTAGGGAATTGTAGTTCATACAATCTTGTAAAATACGTCTGAAACCTTGTTCTTTGATGTAATCTTGATGTACTTTCTAGGAGTACTAATCATATCATTCTAGTCCCTGGCCAATCTTGCCAACTGTCACTTACTATTTCGTTCAAGTCACTGTTGCTACATTTAGTCATTAGGCTTTTGTTACAAACACATAGAAAAGCGGGGGATGGGGGGGGGGGGTTCCAGAGACAACCTGAGTAAGAGACGAGGAAGAAAGGGAAGAGAAAGGGAGAGTTAGGGCAGGAAGCTAGATGTGGAAAGAGAGAGACATGGATGTTACGCGTCAGACAGAGTAGGAGAGTAATAGAAATAGGGAAGAGAAGGTTAAGGGAGACAGTGGGTGAAAATAACTTGTTACAGAGGAAGAAGGGAATATATATATATATATATATATATATATATATATATATATATATATATATATATATATATATATATATATATGTGTGTGTGTGTGTGTGTGTGTGTGTGTGTGTGTGTGGAGACAGACAGACAGACAGACAGATATACACACAGACGGACACACAGACAGAGCGAGAGAGAGGAAAAGAGAGACAGAGACAAAGACAGAGAACGACATACAAACAGCGAGACAGACAGAGAGATAGACAGAGGCAGACAGACAGACAGACAGACAGACAGACGAACAGTCTGATATAGAGAAGCATTGAAGAGCAAATAGACATTTTACTTAGCGATGTTAAACAATATGAAACAATCAATATCAAACACACGCACCAAAAATCTATTAAAATAATAAGTTTGTCTTCGGTATAACCATTACTAATGTAAACCTTCTACCTTTCTCTAAAACAAAAGCGTGTGCGTGAAAGACGTTGAACTGTGTACGTGACTCATCAAGCAGAGAGTCTATTCTAGAGCTACGGAACAGAAATCTTAAAATTTACGAGACCTCGATGCCAAACACTAGGATCGTATATCTGTATTTATTGATCTTTAAACAGGTGCAAGACAAGTACCCTCAAACACCAAGCCGTATTTTCTTGAAATATTGCTAATCGCCCTTCGATGGCAATTTGGTCGATTTTCTAGAGAGCCATTGTAGAAAATTGAAGGCTTTACAAGACACATTAAAACCCCCATCCGTCATCGTTAACCCTACCCCATCATTGCTTGTTTTACTGTTAAAACGTTTTTCAAGCAGATGCAAGAGGCTGTCATTAGTGTTCTTAGGATTAGAAAAACAAGCGCCTCGATGAAAGTCTCTCACTGATAATGAATTTATGGCCACCTCTTTCATTTTTGCTCCATCTCCTACAAACACTCTTTTCTCGTTATTTTTGAGATTACTTCATTATGATGTTGTGCTATGGGTTACCGTCAAAATAGTGTCAGTCAGATGACTTCATTTCAGTTCTTCTCAGTGTCCTACGTTTCTGATGAACTTGATGGCTGTTCATGATACTAACTTACATCAGGGAAATTTGTCATAGATTCGATCATCAAGAACTCATCAACTTCGAGTTCAAGTTCAAGGACGACGACAAAGCCTAACAGTCATAAATTTATGAAAACCTTATATTAACAACACGAAGGCAATGATTAGGCACTCTCAATTATGACAAGTTATTTTCACCCATTATCTCCCTTAACCTTCTGTTCCCTAATTCCATTTCTCTCCTGCGCTGTCTGACTCGTAGTATGTGTCTCTCTCTAACCACATCCTGCTTCCTACCCTAACTCTCCTTCTCTCTTCCCTTTTCTTCACTATGGCACAGTCTTGAGTATGTATTATCTTATTTATATAGTTTATATATTATACTCGATGATGATGATGATGATGATGATGATGATGATGATGATGATGATGATGATGATGATGATGATGATGATGATGATGACAAGAAAGTTCCTCTTAAAAGTGAATCGAGTATTCCATTCTTTGTGTATATTTTTCCCTGTTCAGGAATTTTTCTATTTTTTTCTCAATTTCAGGTTCGTTTGCTAGTATATATTGACATCTTTATGATGTTTTCGCACTGCACACAAACGTTAAACAAATCAAATACATGATAAAGAAGAGCAAACAAGTATAAAACGCGTCCAAACACAGACATGTGGATCGTGGAGACTCCAGGGCTTTCTAACCACATGGGACTTACATTATCCGGGATTATCAAAGGTAAAGGTAATTCAGGAGAACGAGTCAAAATCCCAAAATAGTTCGTTTCTTCCTCGATACAGCGAAATCGATAGACAATACATTTTATAATGGATCAACTGAGGGCTAAGGAGAGAATTGCAAAACGAAAACGGAATACAAAGAAATGAATGCAATTTTTAAAAAAAAATCATATTAATGCGATGAGTCTAACAAGAAACTACTTCAATTGAATTCAATGATTCCATGATGTAAGTGCTATCGCCACGTAACCTTTCTTCTCTACTACACCAGCCTCTTGGCCGGGAATTTTAGTTACTGTAATATGTGCTCAGTGCTTTTTAAATAACGATAAGAATTAAATATGAAAACAAAACGGACAGCATTCAACATTACAAAATGTTTAGCTACCTGTAGTAGTAGTAGTAGTAGTAGTAGTAGTAGTAGTAGTAGTAGTAGTAGTGTAGTAGTAGTAGTAGTAGTAACATTTATTTAAAGGCAGGGTAGTTAGGAAACAACAAAAGCTGATTTCCACCTGGGCCCTGTTACCACTTAAACTTTACGCTGGTATAGATTATGCATGCATTAATTAATGTCAACTTAATGTGGCACAAACTGATTTATTAAGCTTTTTACTCACCTTACATTCCAGAATAATGTTAATGTCGATACATGACTAGTATGGTTAGAACACTTGATTGCATAGAAGGAATTTACCGAACAGTTTTTATATGATAAATTACGTGATCACATCTTTTATGGCTTATATCTTAATACCCGGGTTGGGTTCAGTCGATTGTGAGTGGTGGTTAAGTAAGCCTCGGTAAGTGCAATACTGTGGGTACCTTATATATATATATATATATATATATATATATATATATATATATATATATATATATATATATATATATATATATATATATATATATATATATATATATATATATATATATATATATATATATATATATATATATATATATATATATATATATATATGTAGGAAGTCAGTGGTAAGATTTGTCCGTAGTACAGTGCTCGATACGTCTGCACGCAGAGCGGAGTATATATATGTACATCAACATCTCCTGACGAGTGATTTACTCACGAAACAGGCTTGTAGAGACGAAAAACCCGACTTGATTTTCTTCTACCCTCAATATATATATATATATATATATATATATATATATATATATATATATATATGCAGCACAAACTGCATCCAAATGCGTATAAACCTAGCCTGTGCCCTTTATATATGCAGAACAAACTGCATCCAAATACATATAAACCTAGCCTATGCCCTTTAACAAAGCAAAGCAGTGAAAAGGAGTGGAGAAGTGGATCACACACATAGACATTTCATCACTAAACATTCAAGTTTATATAGTATTGAATTATATTTAAAAGGAAATGACATACAGTTGAGTAGAATAGCATAAATGCTATGTAATCATAGTACTATGTTGAAGACAGCTTCGATTGATTGTCAGCTGAAAGTCAACAAAAACAAGCCAGTAACATTTACCTGTTCACCTTTACAAGTTAATAGCATATCTAAAACTGTTTTTTTTTTAATTAAAAGGCGAGATGTCGGATGCACAGAGATTTGTAGTAAACGAGTATAGAAACACTGCAATATGCGAATATATAACCAAAAGTACAACTTTACTCGCAAATAAGATCGATTATTCCAGCATGAGTTAAAGCAAAAAATATGGAAAATATACTCTGGTCGTTTTACGTTACGACAACTCACGCCTGTCACGACATAGCGTGTCGACGTCGCTAGTTTTGCTGTGTTCGAAATATGCATATGAGTCAAAACATTCAAAATTGTGATTACTTTCCCCGGTTTTCCTTTGACATTACTGGTATAATTATACTGCTGGTATAATTATGTCACGCTCCAATATTTTTCTTTATTCAGCCGGAAAATACTCGTGACCCAAGGGTTGTCACTACAAGTCGATAGGCGAGTAGTGATAAAGGCCCCTTAGGTCACTCGTATATTCCTTGCCAGAATGAAGAAAAATATTGGTCTAATTGTCTCAACTTTCTCATGTCTTGTAAATCTTTTTATACTAGGCAAAATATATATCTACATCTGTCGATGTAAGAAAGAGACATTGGACTTTAGAGCATATAAGAATTATGTACAGTCAATACAGAAAATTGAATATAACATTGCAAATAGGAAACATAAGCTCAAGTCACACATAAAGAAATCGGGGAGTTATCTAAAACACATTGTCCACGACCCAACATTAAATAGGGAATAGAAAACTAAATCTGAGTTTCAGTAAAGAAATCTTGTTTGTGCAATATCTAGATACTGTAAAAAAACACCCTGTTATGTACATCTTTTTATTCTCCAATAACAATCTTTTTAAATAAAAAAAAACCCTGACAACTAATTGTCAACTGGAATCGTGCAGTGGTTTGCAGATTACATAGACTGCACACCTAAAATGTATAAGGTCTGAATCAGGACTGTGGCAGGCCTGGGACAGGTATGACTATCAGGGCCTGTGCAGGAAAATGGATTCAGGACAGTGACATGTCTGGTGGCATGGCAGTTTCATCAGGCCTGTGACAGCCCTGTGTCAGCCCTGACAGGTCAATCATGAAACAGGCATGTGAACATTTAGCTGTGCGCACGATTATCTTGCTGAAAAAAGACCACGAAAATAATTGTAGTTGCAACTTGATTACAGAAAAATTTGTATAATTTGAGTATGAACGTAAACATGTGAAACAAATAGCTAGACAGAAAGAAATCCAAACAGGGAAATAACTACATATTGTTTATTTTGTCATTTTTGTTCAAAATATAATATCGAAATACCAGTATATATCTTACATATAAAAGGTATTTTATAATTACAACACGAAAGATGAACTATTTGTTCCAGGTCAGTTAATTATTCACCTGACGTATTAAGGGCAACCGCACTAGTGACCTGTTGACACCATAGTTTGAAACTCGATTTTTTATAACTACTTCATGCCTCATAAATCTCACAATAAAACCATATATCCTTAACATTAAAATTCATACAAGTGCTAGTATATAAATGTCATATCCATATAATCATGAATCCTACATAAATCTGTGCATGTGCCGATACCGTGAATGAGTAGTTAACTGGTATGAAACACCCCTTAGCTAGGTGAAGATGACAACCCATAACGACAAAATGGTGTACTATAAGATACCCCTTAGTTAGGGGAAGATGACAACCCACAATGACAAATGGGGTAACTAGATACCCATTAGTTAGGTGACAATGAAAACCCACAATAAGAAAACGTTGTAACTATATGATGCCCCTTTATAGTTAGGTGAAGGTGACAACGCACAATGACTAAATGGTGTGAATATAAGATACCCCTTAGTTAGGGGAAAATTACAACCCAAAATGACAAAATGGTGTAACTATACGAGACACCTTAGTTCGTATTAGTGTCGAGAATGATATTATAGTGTATTCGAAGTCTCTACACTAATTTTAGTCGAAAAGACCCAGAATATGGCACTGTTAACAAATATCAATCGAAAACAAAAACCAACAGGCAGTTTTTAAATCTTAGTCTCTTTATCAATCGATAACTTAAAATTTAACTCAAAAACATGTAACTCTATTGTATCTATCAAATGAATATATGAATAAATTACAAGAGATGTGAATATATGAAATAACTAACTGGGCACAACCTTTTTGAACGACTGGAATCGAACATTAGATTAGAACTTCTAACTTATGTTGAATATTTGAATAACATATCCGTATGTAATAGCAGGCACATAGGTATAATTAATCTCATCGATTGAGATAACACATGCAAGGTAATTAATCTTCACGACTAGACATTTGTCGACAAGGGAACACAGCTATGTATTATTTTAAAAAGTGAAAACAGCCATCCATGTACACAGTGACAGTCATCGAGTATGTTTTGTCGACCTTCTACTGGAAATCTGAAAATTGCCGGAAAACATTTTTCATAATCGTGGTTACTGTCTCGAAGGAACAGCATGAGCCTGGCTAACGATTTATATCGCTGACTTACCTATTTGGAATCACGATAGCTTCCAATTTATTCATGCAATAAATCGTAGACAGTTTGTTTTGTTGGAAAAATTAATTATTGTCGTAAACATTATTGGCAGAAATATCTGCGACTGCTTACCAGGTGATCAAGGTACTTTAAAAGCCTCATGCGGTAGGTAGATCGGTAGGTAGATGGGTAGGTAGGTAAGGAGGTATTTAGGTGGGTAGGTGGGTAGATAGGTAGGTAGGATCCGGGGTGCAAAAGTAACAAGTAATACAGTCCTAAATCAAGCGTAATAATCCTTGATGTTTCAAATTAATATTCTTCTTTCAGGTTAAGGTTAAGGTGAAATATATGTATGTGAAGTACCTGAGATATACTTGTATACTAAAATAGAACGACATATCGCAATTGCAAGTTCAAATACTGTGTAATAAACGGCAAAATACGCACAGAAAGATCTAAGAATCACACGCACCAAAAAGAACCCAAACATACGGTAGAGAGGTAGGTAGGCAGTTAGGTAGGTAGGTCGTTAAGTAGGTAGATAGGTAGATAGATGGATGAATGGATGGATGAATGGATGGATGAATGAATGAATGAATGAATGAACGGATGGATGGATGGATAGATAGATATATATAGATAAATAGATAGATAGTTAGATAAATAGATAGATAGATAGATAGATAGATAGATAGATAGATAGATAGATAGATAGATAGATAGAGATGGATGGGTGGGTATGTAGGTAGTCTGATTGTCGCTAGTAATGTGCATTTTACCTTATTGTATTCAACATATTTTGATACAAATTACTTGATAATCGCTAAGAGGGTTATACGTAATGCAAATGATGGTGGAACGAAACAAAACAAATAATGGAAAAAAAGGCCATCTTAATATGCGGTCATAGGTATGATACATTGGGTTGACAATGATACGTGTATTTCATCTGAGTCTATTGCGTACATTGTTCTATTACCTGTATATGTCAAAGAGGTGTGAAATGAAATATTCGATTTTCTGTAAGTAGCAGTATAAATGTATATATCTTTGACAATGAAGACGTTACATTGGATGGATATCATTGATTGTAGAGTTCATATCCGTCAGCTGATCGATTCATGAAAAAGTAATCTGCACTGTATAATTTATTTTTTGCTGGTTAGTACAGTACAGTGACCGTGTGTTTATCTCTTTCCCACACAGCAACAGATGATGACGAATATGTAGAAAAGTGTTTGTAACTTCGTAAACAATGACGTTACTTTCATTATATGTTGTTGTTTTTTTGTGTGTGTGTGTATGTGTGTGTGTGTGTGTGTGTGTGTGTGTGTGTGTGTGTGTGTGTGTGTGTGTGTGTGTGAATGTTCAAAATCAATGACATTTGAAATGGACGTCTTGGAGGTAACCTATCAGACTCACTGTTACTAATCACGTCTGGCACGACACGAATAGAATTGCTATTACGTATAAACTGATTTGCGTACACTCAGAACAACTTTTGCGTAAACTCGGTATCGTGTTCGAAATTAACTCAATCCCACGTATTGTTTTACCAGAGGTTACCTATTAGAATCGAAGCGACGAGTGAAATACTATACAATCAATCTCAAAAAACTTTCCGAGAGAGGCATAATGAATTTCATGTGTCAACAAAGGCCACTGATTACCTACGATGTACGAAGTGATTTTTCTTAGAGGCAGAAACATTAACGAGCGCCGACTGATCACCAGTTCTCCCAACGGACCTTCTCCCAACCAAGCCCCGAGCGATCCATGTGATAAATGTTTCATTCCGAAACAGTCGATTGCAGTGATTGGAGAACGATACCGCCCCACGTCGGTCAATATGTACCTTACGGAATAACAAGTGGACATGCTCATTTTTAAATGTCGGTTGTTATTTCAAATATAATTGACATGTGTGTAGCTATACCCGCTCTCTCATTTTACATGTTCTCTTTTACCGTGTTATTTAAGTTGATTCTAAACACATTGAATACACGGCTACCAACGAATTATTAAATTATCATACACAGCATCTTGTCGATTACGCCATGAGATGCACAAATTGAGATTTCCCTTAAACAAAATTCGTTGAAAGGGGCGTCTTTTCTGTCTCTGTCTGCACACGTCTATAACACACTTAATAATTAAAACATCTCATCCAGTTATTTACCTTTCAGAAATGTGTAAAACACTTTTTCTAAACAGTTTGCAATAAATATTTGATGAATTATATAATTTGTATGATAGTAAAATTTTATCGCTATTTTATCACAAGGAGCGTCATTTGCATATGTATTTCGCGCCCAAATAAGTATTAGAAACTATCTTATAACTCTTAGCACGCATCAATTCCATTGCCAAGGGAGACGAGTTCTATCCGTCCGTCGGTATACGTCATTCGCAGTGAGTACTCTCTGATTTTGTTCAATCTGATACAGCGATGAGATCCCGCAGATCAGATGGCAAATGCGACCTGCACGGTTTTCAAAAAAAAGAACCATACGTATTGTCATATGTTATACATCTAAGGAGCTATACTACATAAAGACTCAATATAAATGTATAAATTCATTGTTTCATAGGCTGGTTGTGAAGTTTACTAACATTAACTTTGTCATGCTGAATTTTGTTATAATATAAAGTTTACATAGCCATGACTGTATGTATATTGAAGTAGAGCAGAAACCATTGACCACTATTGACTAAACGATGAGAAACTCCATCGTTTGAAGGAAGGGGGACATAGTGGTGTTTATGTTGTGCGAATATAATGAAATATTAATATAGTCGAAGCAACACTTGGTTGATTGGTTGTTGCCATACCACTGATGGTGTTCCTTGAAGTGTCAGAGTTTCTACACATTGTGACCAAGGAAACATAAATCAAAGTAATGCAGTCGATCTCACTGGATTCGTGCTAACAGTAAACAGGGGTGATTATGTGAATTGTGGCGATGTTGTTGTTATACATAAGTTTAGTCAAACATTCAATGCAGTCACTAACTCACTTTATAATGTTTGTCCACACATTCTTATAAACCGCAGTAGTTTTTCACTCTGTGGCAAAAAATAGTATTCTGAAAAGTAGGGCAGTTTTTGTATGTTTTTTACCTAGAGTTATATTAAGAATCGTTATTCCGTGTGTCCCCAAAACAGAATCACTTGAAACTGTGTTGTTTTCAGATACACTATACGGGTATCTTTATGTCGCATCGTTTATTTTCCTCATTCATAGTCTTCGATTTCGATAGGAAATAAACCGACCAAATGTCTATACTGATAACATAACAGCTTTGTCAAATTGATGTTTATAAATAAATGTATTTGTTACGAAAATAATCATTCAGCGAACAGATCGATTGGCGGTATTCCTATATTTAGATTCAATACTTAAATTGTGATGGTATCTCTTAAAGATTTGAGAATATACGGTAGGATCACTCACTCTGTTTATTACAGCTTTTAAGAGTACTACAAAAGACATAGGTTATTTACAAGGACCACAGAACAAGACTTACATTTTGTGATTGTAATAGAAAAGACATTAGAACATCTATTAGAGACAGGACTAATTCTGCGCTTGGGTGATCCCCCCATATCTATGTATTATTAAGATGACCCCGAAACCTATGCATGGGAGTACTTAAATTTTTCTATTACTTTGATGTAAATGAACTCTTTGTAGTAATCTTACTGCTCCACAAATGAATAGAAAAACTCGCCTTTTTGATGTTAAGTAGAGGGCAGGCAATTCCAATAATCCTTCGTTATATGATGCATGCACACGCTACCGAGCAAGATTTCTTTCCTGCCAAAGTTTACTCCGACAAAATCCAGGAGCAAAAGCTTATTAATATATGTATATATCTTTTTGAGTACATGCCTACCCAGCAAGACGATACACCACATTAACAATAGATCACTAGATATACATGGAAACGCGTTTGGTAAAAGTATCAGAATTTGTATTTCTTTTGTTGCTTCGTCCTACAAGATAAAATATTGCAATCTATGACGAGTGCGCTCTATAAAGTTGTTGGTTATATATATAACAGTCTCGGACGTGCTTGATGAAAATGAATGCTAATTATGAAAATCAATAGTGAATATTTCTTTTAATATATAAACATAATTATAATACAGTTACCCTTCCAACACTTCGCTCAAAACATTTTATAAAACCAACTTGTCTGAGATACATCAAGTCTTTGGGGCACCTGGCTTTCACCTCAATCGAGTTGAGTGCAAGTTTGTATGTTGTAGCATAGGTGAGACAGCTAGAATACTGACTGACTTTATTACTAATATACCTACAACTTTGACATGATTTTGATTGGATTTCCAAAATGATGTCATCCTTGACGTCAATTCAGAAAACTTCTTCACAAGCATGCAACTGTTTTATATACGATCCATACTATTTTCGTCTACTTGTAGACAGGTACTTAACCCGATTTGGAGAATTTCAATCATTCGTCATCGACTGAAATATGACATGTGCCTATAGCTTGAAAAAGTACATGATTCAATTGAGTGCTTCTGGAAACACTTCAAGAACGCTAACGACGTAGCTTCCAGACTTTAAAGTTAACACTATTATAACTTCAAGAGGACAGGGCGCACATTAGCACTAATTTACAGAATAAATCAACTTACGAGTCTTTGTATATATGAACGCATCTTACTCTTTACTAACTTAATGCCAGCTAAACAGAAGATCATAGGAAAAATCTGAAAATAGGTTCTGTGATATGCTATTTCGTTGCGTGATGCCTTTTAGCTAGAGTCTGTGACAGTAGTGAATTATTTATCATTTTCCATCACTGTGAGATATCAAAGTGAGCGATCTCAATTTTCCGATACTCGTTGCATATGGAACAATGCTTGATATTGCGTGTTACTTCCATACTAATTGAAAACATCGCAATCTCTAGCGAGTTGTACACTATTCCTTGCAGGCCATCGGCAACATCCAGTAGAAAATAAAACAATCTATATCGCGAAAGTGTACGATTTTTTTGCTTGTAATTTCCCAATTCACCTGACCCCTGTGTTGAACCACATCAACAAAGTTGTGTAGTAACTTGTAGGGGAACATCCCAGGTGAATTTCCAACAAGACGAGAACGCAGCAAGCGAAAGCAGTCATCACCGAAATGACATTTGAACCAATGTGGATTCTTTGTCGGTGGAACATTCATACACATTAGTCAGGACTGAGTCTTGATAGTTAGGGTACAGTATTTTAAACTGATACAAAAGTCTTGTATTAACTATTTATACACAAATCGGTAAATTTTAATCCAGTAAACACTTCATTATCAATATGTAAGTTACTAATGACTGTCTCGAAAGGCAGTCACGGTGTTATATGCTAATGTACTTTGACGGATTAGTTTTTTAATTATGCAATATACATAAAACTAGTACATTTCATTGAGTTAGATGGGAATACATGCCAGAATGGTTATACCTATATCTAATGAAAGCGGCTCATTCTGAGAGAGAGAGAGAGAGAGAGAGAGAGAGAGAGAGAGAGAGAGAGAGAGAGAGAGAGAGAGAGAGAGAGAGAGAGAGAGAGAGAGAGAGAGAGAGAGAGAGAGAGAGAGAGAGAGAGAGAGAGGGGGGGGGGGGGGAGGGAGGGAGGGAGGGAGAGAAAGTATCCCCATTAAAATCACTAACAGGATATCGAACGCATTAGTTCTTTTTACCAAGAAAGTCAAATATCTAAATTATGAATAAAGGTTAGCCGACATATAGAATCTACTCATTTGTTACTACGAAATGACAATGTATGACCATTCACCTAACTGTCTCCAACTGTAAATGTCATCAAATACATCATGTTAAAGTTGTATAACCTCTAGTGCATCACATGATGTGATTTAATTACGTTGTATATGACAGATTAACACTAGTGCTAAGCTGGTTTGTTAGTCTTTGACAATCCCACGTTTGGTTAATATTCAAAATACAAGTAATTGACCACATTTGTTTTGATGCTACAACTTCTTAGGCTACCGAATCTTCTAAGCTAAACCTTCAAGAGTAGTTTCCGTTCTTTCAGTACCACCAGTTAGACGGTGTTGCTTTCGGTAAGTGACAGTGGGTGAGCCTGGACATCTTTCTAGATATATAGTCTATATGACCGGGCTGCATTGAAGAACTTTTACATAACGATCTGGCAATTCTCATTTCATTCATATACCTTGATCATGGAGCCAAATTATGAAGAATTATAATATTACCATAGACACTGGTCTCTTTTCAAGGTATCTGTTTTAACCTACTATCACATCTCTCTTATGTATGAAAATTAGAGTGACGTCATTTCAATCTCTAAAAAATATTACATTTTCAGGTAATTTTTAGGTGACCCGAAAATTTGACATTGACGGCTTCTGAAGGCAAATTAACACATGTAAATAAAGTAGTTGTTAGGTTAACATGTATTTGCCGTTAAGATAAAAAGTAAAAGAGAAATTTCTTGAAACAGCGGACCAGAATTTCGTATTTAAATCAGATTATAACAGATTAGCTTATAAAATAGAGGGTCAGATAATAAGTATTCATCGCCAAACTTCGGACAATCATGTCTCCAGTTTCTCCCTTTGGCTGTGAATAAATCGGACGAGTGTCGAATGATTCATGCGCCAATCAAATACTGCCCTCTCCGGGGAGTCATGCTACAAATTCCCCCTCACAAAACTTACAACTTTATGCAATCAAAATTGACGTATATTGGGACATAGGTTTCACATGCTCTTAAGTGCAACTTTTAGTAGTTTACATGTAGACATTATTTATTCATGAGGTCACGTGACGTTGAGTGGAATGTCTTTCACTGGAGGTGGTTTTTAAATCTTTGATGGTTGATGAAATGTCTAGTTTGACAAGTTCGTCATTCTCTCATATATGACATACACATTACCACCGCATGTGACAATGCTCATGGGGAGCCAGCGGCACTTTGCTGACATTTGATGTATAGTTTAGGTGAACACATACATAAAATAAAATCTGTATAGATTGGCACATTTGCATTGTTCACTTTAAGAGCTTTAAAATGCTTCATTGCAATGTGGAGGTCACTTGGGACCTCTGCTCTATATGACCGTCTCTAGTAGATGACGTAAATGGTGTCGACTTTGAAAAATGAGAGACAAATACTCTCTTCGTCTTCACGTACATTTGAATTCGGTACAGGGGGTCAAGTCTTATTGCTTTCGCGCTCTTTTTTCTCAGCTAGACAATTTTGTAACTCTTTCATGATTAGATACAAATGTATTGAGCACTATTTACTCAAGGATATACTTTTTCCACATACTGTGAAATACACACACACACACACACACACACACACAAATATATATATATATATGTTGAGGGTAGACGAAAGTCAAGTAGGGTTTTTCGTCTCTACAAGCCTGTTTCGTTAGTAAATCACTCGTCAGGAGATGCTGATGCACATATATATGTGATATATATATATATACTCGGTGAGTATCAATCTGCTAAGACAGTGCTCTATACCGCAGTGGCAGAGCGTAATAGTGTATGTATGTATGTATGTATGTGTGTATGTGTGTGTGTGTGTGTGTGTGTGTGTGTGGTTAGATTAATAAGATGCACCTCTGACTAAGGTCTTGTTATCCTTATTCTTTTAAAGTTATTTATATCTGACGTTGTTTTTGACTTACAATAATCTCACGATATCAACTTGTTCTCTTATTTGCACCACCACCACCACCACCACCAGCCAAATTGAAATTCTTCAATCCCACAACGCATGTCACTTTCGTTACCTGTATTCCCATTGTTTATATTTACAAGCGATATATTGACAGAAACGTGAGCATTAAAACTAAGAAAATAATTCATTGACAAACGACGGAGTCACGCATTTTGAATTTTCAGAGTTTATGAATGTCTATATTGAAGTGGAGCGACCCAAGCTGACTGCAGTGTATATTTCCATCATGTGTTCCCCAAGGCAACATGGAACTCTACTTCAAATAACTTCATTATAGCAATGCGATTAGAATTCTACTGGAATGCCAGCGAGAAATATACTATGAAAGAAAAATTAGATATCGGCGCCAGCAAGCTTTACCCGGAAATACAAGCCCCCAGTATTCTTTCTTGCTACGTGGAAGAGAGATTTACAGCCAAGACAAGACAAACCAAGCAGTAATGAATTTACTAACCGTCATATAGTTCTACAACTCGAGGCTACACAAACCTTAACTCGAGATGTTTGATGAAGCTGCATATAATCCTATTAGACGGAAATATAGGTGTGGTTTTTAAGTGCACAAAATATTAACTTATTTGTTTTCTTAGGATGGGGTCGATATGCGTATATTTCTGTATTATCAAAACTTCATCGTTATAAAAAAGTAATTGAATAACGATATGCAGATAACGAATTCATGATGCAATAAGATACTGATTAACAATATACGTTAAATGGAATTATGAATATATATATATATATATATATATATATATATATATATATATATATATATATATATATATATATATATATATATATATATATATATATATATATATATATATATATATATATATATATATGTTATGTTCAGGGTAAGGGATTTGTGAATAATAACAGATCCAGCGATTCGCAAAATACACCTAAAATATATTATCCTGAATTTTATGCCTTACAGGAGTCCTCTTTTTATAGTATTCCCTAAAACGAATTACAAATTGTAATAATAGAAATACATAAGTGTATTGACTTTAATTTGGATAAAAACAAACTATTACATAAAAGTGAATGGTGTACAGCCCTTGATCGAATGGGATGATTTAGTTTTAAAAACTCTATTTGTTACCCACGCATCGTTATTATTTTTCGTTTGACAATTGCATATTTTATTTATTGGGTTTAGGGGAATAATCACGCTTCAGGGTCTCTCCTTTTTAGTTCAAATCAACAAAAACGCCGATGAAAATGTATTTTCCTTGCAGGAATATCCATTTGATCAATGACTCGTTACATTGCTACTGTACAGTACACTCCAAGACTTCTTTGTCAAACAACATGAAATTTTAAAATTTCAATCAGTTTACCACGAAGAGACAATGTCGTGGTAATTTTGTAGGCTTAACCACTGGGGATGTTAAATGAAATCCCATGAAAAGAAAGATATGGGGATTACTATGTTGGACAGATTTGTAAATGTCAATCACCTGTCCACGTAATGGAAGAACTACAAAACAAGATAATAAAACACGAACTTTTGTTTAGCAGAACACGCCTATATATATAGCAGCCGGTGATTTCCAAAGGAACAAGACAATCACAAGAAAAAAATATATATTTCTTTTATCACATCTAATACGATTATTATTGGTTTACTTATTTTATCGATAAGGTGAATGATACATACTGTATGGTAGAATTGAAATATCAACATTTGAGAAGCGATGAAACGTACTTATTCACAGATTCGTTTCTCTCTCAAAATAGCTTCGCCAGCATGAATTATGCTGAAGGAAAAATGTTAATGTTTATGTCAGCTTAACCGCTCGAGAAACAAAATGAAACGGGAAGGAACATGAATGTTTATATATGGGTATTTGAGTATATGTGTGTGTGCACTCTGTGTGTGTGTGTGTGTGTGTGTGTGTGTGTGTGTGTGTGTGTGTGTGTATGTGTGTGTATGTATGTATGTATGGATGTATGTATGTATGTATGTATGTATGTATGTATGTAATGTATGTGTGTATGTATGCATGCATGCATGCATGTATGTATGTATGTATGTATGTATGTATGTATGTATGTGTGTGTGTGTGTGTGTATGTATGTATGTATGTATGTATGTATGTATGTATGTATGTATGTATGTATGTATGTATGTATGTATGTATGTATGTATGTGTGTATGTATGTGCGTGCGTGCGTGCGTGCGTGCGTGCGTGTATGTTACATAAACAACCTTGCTATCGAGCAAACCATAGACAATGTTTCCCTTCCACTGCCTATGTGCAAACTTATACTCATTCGGATCGTTTTCAAATCTGTTGATAGGAATAAATTAGGAAAAAAAATAAAAAATGGCCTACTTTGACCAGAAGTGTTCATCAGCTTGGTGTATCAAATTATTAATATAGGTTATATGATGCACAAGTAGTTCAAATCTTAACTGCTTGTGCGTTACATGACAAGTAAATCAAGGCCTACTTTGTAATGAACCCCTTTCCAACGTTTAGATATTACATTTCAGTTGTCTGTTTCATTATATATTTCTAAACGGTTTGTTACATTATATGCCTGAATTATTTGCTACATTGTATTTATAACCTTTTAGTTACACTTTCTAAATTATTTGTTCTCAATTTTAGTTACTTTATGTTTCAATTATTTGCTACATTATATGTCAAAATTTTAGTTACATTATATTTCAAGATTTCTACATAGTTTCTAAATTACTTGTTACATATATTTCTAATGTTTCGCTGCATTATATGTGTAAGCTATTTGCTGCATTACATTTCTAAACTGTTGTTACATTATTTTTGATAATGTTTCAGGCAGAAATCAAGGTAGCGTTCTGCTTTTTTGCGATACTTTATATTAAGTAGATTATTACCAGAAATAGAAGACACTTGCGTAAATGCAACTTGTAATGTAGTCTACTAGGGAATACACTAAGGATTCCACAATAGACTACCTAAATAATCTCCAGTTCAGAATTCAACGTTTTCTAGTTTTAGAAGACACGATCTTGAATTGTACAACGTGGATGAGTGCATTTCAGGTGGGAGGTTGTTCATAACAGACAAGCATTGCAGACATCATGCTCTTTGAACCAACAGATATATGCAAAAAATGTTAGAATTCTTGTGAAGAAAATTATATAGATATTTGAAAGATCGTTTCCACTCATTTAGTATCATTTATGTTTGATTTACACTATAACAGTTTACACTATTACAGCTTTCCAGCAAAACTTGTGAATCATGAAAGAAGGTCATACCCTATACGTAGATGTTTGTTACAAATACGGTAAAAGTCACAAACGTTTTACGAACAATCCATGTTTGATCATGAGTCACTTAAAGATTATTTTTCAATGATATTGTGGACATCTTGACTAATCAATATAGGCTGTTGGAATATTGGTATCGACCTATCCTTTTTTTGTTTTTTTTAGAGAGATACAATTCTAGAATATTAGGCCACTGTATGCATTACTCCAGAAGGTGAACTGTACGTTCCGAGGCCACCTATTGTCACAGTTACATTTGTAAGCCTTACAGTAATTAAGAAATATGCAAAATTTATAAATTTATATGTAAATTCATCTGACAGACGAAGTTATGACAACTATAATCATATTCATTTAAAAGCATATGATTTTGATGCGATTAATCAAAAAACAAACAAACAAACAAACAAACAAACAAACAAACAAACAAAAGCATGGCTTTTGTAACTTACCTGGAAATTCAGGACGGCCTAAACAGAAGGTCACAGTACATATGTATCTGAAAAGTATAAATCGTCGGTTTTCAGATGTGAATGCACATGTTGCGCCATGCTATACCGCTGTCCTTTCTTGAATTGAGTATCGCATTATTAATGGCTACCCGCCCCGCTAGGAAGTATTTGAATATTGCAAACTCGTGTTTCTTATAAATGTAAGCAGGTTCTAGACATACATTGTTGTGCTTCGTCTGGCCTACATAATATGTTGTGCAATATTTTGTCAGATTCTATTTCGTCAGACATAATGCTAAGCAATTATTAAATTTTATGCACATTGTATCAGTTAGGCTTAAAGATGCATTGACTATAACACTAACAAACTGTGTATGTATGTATGTATGTATGTATGTATGTATGTATGTATGTATGTATGTATGTATGTATGTATGTATGTATGTATGTATGTATGTATGTATGTATGTATGTATGTATGTATGTATGTATGTATGTGTGTGTGTGTGTGTGTATGTATGTATGTATGTATGTATGTATGTATGTATGTGTGTGTGTATGTGTGTGTGTGTATGTATGTATGTATGTACATGTATGTATGTATGTATGTATGTATGTATGTATGTATGTATGTATGTATGTACGTATGTATGTGTGTGTGCATGTGTGTATGTATGTATGTATGTATGTATGTATGTATGTATGTATGTATGTATGTATGTATGTATGTATGTATGTATGTATGTATGTATGTGTGTGTGCATGTGTGTGTATGTAAAAGAGGACAGTGTTGATTTCATTTCTTATCTTTCGTGTAACTAACCTTTTCGGTGTTTTGTTATTCAATAAAGCAAAATTTTCGACATAAATTTTATGAAGCTATAGAATACTCAAAGTGAAATATATATAACATGTATTTACGACTTTATTGAATATAATTTATGTATTACATATGTACTACTGCGGTGTTTTTACAGTCAACCTCCTGTTATCAAATAGAGCTTCGAAATTGTGATAGATTTATGACAAATTTCGGTTTAAAACAAAGTCGACATTTACTGTGTAAAGCAGCTGCTATTGATCATTTTCCACTTTAAAAGAGGTCGGTGCCTCGAAATCAATGTATGAATACACTCCAATAACTTACAGGTCAAACAAGCTGGCAATTACAACGTTGAAGGTATTGACCAGTTTTACTTTTAATAGCTTGCACACAGATTTAGAATTTGTAAGTGTTGCCTTATATGCAATGCATTTATGACAATATGTATGTATGTATGTATGTATGTATATATGTATGTATGTATGTATGTATGTATGTATGTATGTATGTATGTATGTATGTATGTATGTATGTATGTATGTATGTATGTTGTGCGTGTAAATATATATTCATATAAACGTAATATTAGTAGCAGAGCATTATATAAGTATATAGTGAGACACATACTTATATAATTTATAGACTTAATCCAAAGAATAAGGATATAATAAGTTCCTTATTGTTTTAATTAAGTGTATAATACTCTGCTTCTAATGTTGCATGGATCACTGTTCTTTCCATTGATACACTTATATATATATATATATATATATATATATATATATATATATATATATATATATATATATATATATATATATATATATATATATATATATATATATATATATGGTGATCTCAATAATGCTCAATTCGAAGAATTTCCAAAAATTCCCAATAGCTTACTTCGCCTAGTTAACAGAATCATCATGTCAGTAAATGATAGAATAACAGTAGGAGTTTGAATGGAACGGGTGTGAAAAGCTACATGTCATATATAGTTATATATATTTACATATATGCCACAGACAAAGATCAGAGAGGGAAATAGAAATAATACATTATGTAGAATGTATAAATATGACGCATGTCTACTGACTTAAAAAAAAACTTTCTCTATTCACGCTTGCAGGAAATATAAATACTTCAGTTGTGGCGTGCAAAGTTCAGTCAAATGAGACCTGCAATCTATTAAAATGTATAGAGAACTATGGTTATGATAATCCGAGTAACAAGCGAACTATTGTCAAAATGTATACATTGTTATATCTGATGAGTTTACATGTATCTGGTTGACCTCAATCTACCTGGCACTAATTTACAACTAAGGTAGCTGAAATAATTTAGCTTAAATGATAAAACCTTTGAAATACCTGACCAGCAGTAGTTAAACTGAAAATGAGAATTCATCCTAAATTATGCACAGAAATAAATCGATGATACGCTGCTTAATTTCATACACTTTATAAACAGGTTTTCGTTATATGTTCTTGTTTATCGAGAGCAAGGAAGCGTTCAAATTTAACAGTATGCTGTTAACATATCAGATGCTCTTCTCTATTGATTTACCTTGTAATTTATATGCTAATGTAAAATGATTATTTAGCACTTGGCATACCTGATTAACAATATATAACACATACCTTGTTATGACTTTGTTACAATAGATTAAATGATTAATGAAAAGTGTATGTATGTATGTATGTATGTATGTATGTATGTATGTATGTATGTATGTATGTATGTATGTATGTATGTATGTATGTATGTATGTATGTATGTATGTATGCATGTGTGTATGTATGTATGTATGTATGTATGTATGTGTGTATGTATGTATGTATGTATGTATGTATGTATGTGTGTGTGTGTGTGTGTGTGTGTGTGTGTGTGTGTGTGTGTGTGTATTTTATTACTAAAACGCTACAATCAGTATCTTTTATTTCACTTGTGTTCCACATCGGGTTTCGATGTAGATGTGAGCTTTTGTTCTTTTTTGTTTAGTTACTTACTTTTATTTAGTATCTCAATGGATATCATTCCAATTTCATATAGTCGCTTTCCTTGTTTTCTCTGTATAGCTACTAACGTCAGGGTATTTACTGGAAACAAACGTTATACATATTATGACAAAACATATATAAATGTCGAGTGCTTGTCCTTCTGAGAGACGCGTAAGCTGGGCCATGACTACTTAAATGTCTTTATCTATAACATGCCAAGATCTAGACATGAAGATCAAACAATTAACTCTGTATATAAAAATGTTAAATTATGTATTTAAAAAAAATGAAATATGGATAGATCAGTATGTTTAGGGAGAGGTGAAAGAATGAATAATGTACTTCATAATAACATTTGATTGTATTGCCTAAGGAAATGTTCACCATTAAGTCACTTTTTATATTAAGGGTATATCAATAATACACGAAAACGATACATAAATCTAAACTTAAAAGAAATACACCTAATCTGTAGATTTAGCTTCGATGTCTGTATTTCCTTCATATACAATGTATTTACTGTCCATTGTAGGTAAAAGAACGTAACATTTAGAAGTCGTACTTCATGCTCAACAGGAGAAGATGGGTCGTATCCTGCAGGTTTATCATTTGTAGCTAGAGGCTGCCCACCGATTAGATTTTAAAAGATAATTATCATGGGTGTTTTAAATTCAAATTTCATGTCTTTCTTAGATGTCACAGTCTGACAAGAATACATATTGACTTATGGCTATAACGTAATAATAGTGTATCTCTACGTACAGACACAATCTTACCGTAGGAATCGAGTCCAGCTGGTGGATAAAATTATTGGTTTGCTTAAGGGTTAATATACCTACCGTTTTTGTTTTTCTCTATACTCCTACATTTTATCCGTGCACAGTGTAGAAAGTTTTTTCTTCGACATTTTATTATTAAAATGAGACCGTTAGGTGTTTTATTCATGCATGCACGATCCTGATTATATATATATATATATATATATATATATATATATATATATATATATGTATATATATATATATATATATATATATATATATATATATATATATATATATATATATATATATATATATATATATATATACATACATACATACACATTTATATCTGCAGCATTTTAAAGATATTGTAAGAAATTGTCTGAAGTGAGTAAATAAATATACACATACCGACAAGTTGCAAGATTACATCGCTAAATCGCCAGATGCCTATTGCAATATACAAAATAACTCACCTTGAAGTTTATGTAGTGAAAAGTCGCGCCACACTGGCGCCACAAGAAAGACTCTTTAGAGTCAAAAAGTGTTGAATATTGTTCCAGAAGATTATAAATCTCATATTGAGGGAATCACCGGGACTTGTCCCGGTGAGACCACTGACAACTGTGTCAAGAATATATCAAAAGATAAAACCCATTAAATTGCCATTGCTGAGGGATTTACACTTTTCATGTATTGCAATTGTGTTCATCTCTAATAACAATATAGGAGTACACTTTCATCGTTCTTCAGTTTATTGATCAGCGATATTATGGCAACTTTTTTAAATAGAGTTTCTCACCATGTACTTGATCTTTTAAACTCTTAGGTGTTAGTAACGATAACCAAGAACGGCATACACAAGAATATGTCTAAAACATAACAAAATCAAAATGATGAGGACCGCAAAGTAACAAAAACCTTGACCCATTTTGTTCAGCAGATAAAATATACACTGTAATGTCTGTCTTTATGTGTACAATACACACTTATCAACAAATCTGTTAATGATATCTTTTATAATGCATCATGTTACAACAATTTAAATTTAATATATTTAAATCACTTTTAAGTTCTGACTTTCAATTGTTTTAAAATTCATGTTTTTGGTAATATTTGAAAATAATTAGACTCTTTATTTTCTTCAAACAATAAAATAAATCAACATTTCACCATAAATTTGTTAATGTGTGGTATTACATGGTAAGAAGGGTGAAACATTTATTTTTTGATTAATTAAACATTTTTAATGTTTTTTTCTACTTATGAATCTAAGTGAAACAACATAGACCAAGCCTAAGTTTCTACCTTATTAATTGCAAAAACGAGAATAGTTTAATAATGTGTTAAAGTGGATTAATGGATGAGGTTTTGGTATTTATTTTAGATTTTTAAGTTATGAAACAATTTTATCATGGCTTCCTACTTGAAAAAAAAAATCAATGTGAAACAATATGTCAAGTGCTTGTTTGTAACTCAATATTAAATTGCAAAGGATTAATAAATGTATAAAATGTTTGTTATTGTAAGTACAATAACAAACTTTTTAAAACACATTTTTGTTTAGCTTTTTGCAAAGAAATGTGCACAGTGTCACAGACTTGGTCAATGGATGGATGGGTGAATGAATGAATGAATGCATGCATGCATGCAGGCAGACAGACAGACTGACAGACTGACAGACTGACAGACTGACAGACAGACAGACAGACTGACTGACTGACTGACTGACTGACGAACGGACGGACGGACTGACAGATGGTATGATGAATAAATGGATGGTTGGATGGACAGACGGACGGGCGATGAATAGAAGGAAGGACTAGATGGATGGCAAGGGTTTTCCCATAGATTGTTCTGCATCTTCAAGTCTAAAAGGAGGTTATCACATCTTTCATTCTGAAAGTAATGTTTAGCAGCAGGGGCCACCATTAATCACTCGACGGGGAGGGTATTTATTAAGAACAACTATTACGACTAGCAACCTGTTCACAGCATGATGCGACGTCTGATAGATCACCTTTAGTTTCTATCTACTTGGTTTGAATATATGTTGAGATCAATGATTAATTAGGTCTATGAAACATTCTCAAAGTTCTCTGCCCAGTATTTCCTGTTCGGCACCCACGTAATTGCATTAGATTGCAATAGTAGAACCCTCATTCAAACCTAAGTGCATTGGCAGGTTTTGGTTTCTTAATCAAAGTAATTTCCGTCTTTTTCCTTCTTCAAGTAAATAACACAGAATTTGTCATGCCATTTGAAACACATTATTCAAGGATTCAACACCTCGCGCAATATTGGTGGCAAATTACTAATTCAAAACAAACTCACAATTTCCGACTTTGTACGTTATTTTCAACGCTTTGCTGTTGCTTGTCTATACCCAAAAGATTGTTTTCGTATTTTTCATTCTATTATGCAATGATGGACTTTCTTAGGATGGGGTCTCTAGGGTAAATCATGTTAGACTTATTTATCGAGGGACTTTGCAAAGGTTCAAAAAGTCATTTTGTCTCTAACGCACAAGGACAATGAGAATGTGATTAATGATTGTGATAAAGCCGGACCGGACAGCTTTATAGCGATCGGTTTAACTCGCTAATCGCATATACACTTCTGTCATGTCCAAGGTAGATACTATGTTGTTGATCACTTAAGAAATCCCATTGTCAGGATTGGGGGAATGGTGACAGGTCCCCTCGGAATAGTGGAGAAGTAGAGACTAATCCATCCGGAGATTGTACAAAAGGACAAATCGTCATGTCTTGTCAGGTTATTTAAAACACCATATGTACTTGTCAAATTCTAGGGTTTAATAGGACAACTTATACGCTTTTGTTTTATAATTTCAAATTTTGAAAATAATTGACCATTTTTCGTTGTCGTGCACGGATTATACAGATGCTCAGGAGAGTCGTCAACTTTCTGCACGTACGTATACTCAGTAATCGTTTGGTTTGAAGTTTTAGATAGTATATATGGTGTGTAGAGCCTTTAATAAAAGGGATTCACCTGACGTTCAAAATTATAACGTCTGCATAAAGTCTATATGAGAAACCAGTATGAGGTAATGTAGCAGATAAGGTATTCAACACCCAAAATGTTTTATTTTGCCTTAACTCTACTGTACCCCATAATTCATGTAACATTCATAGCTTGAGGCGTTCTCATTTCGTACTGATTTCTGATTTTGCCCTGAGCCTCGGGTGGTCTCATAGGCAGCACAAATGCATCTAAATTCTCATCGCTGATAGCAGCGGCTACTGTTCCCTTTAAACAGAACACACACAACTGTCAGGATAATATTATAATGCATATACATCATTGTTGACGGATTCCGAAATAAAGATCACTTGGACTCTCAGCTTGGACTCTTAATACTGGTAAATATTTAAGCCTTTCATACTGTTTTGGAGATTCAAACGGCAAATAAATAAGAAAGGAAATATTTTGTGAAGATTCAGACAAGAGGCAGAGAGGCTGATATTCAGGGGATTTGTGTTCGTAGTGTGTCCAGTGTGTACAAAATTCGCAATAAACAGTTAAATACAACTGCTAATTTGCAACGAAGTTTGATTCTTGTGGCATTTGACGTTTTAATGCTGGTCTTATTGTTGCTTCCGAGTCGATTAGTGTACATTGCCTTTTTTAAATCCAGAGTGACAACTTCATAATTGACATCTCTCCTACACCCAACGTTGGGGATTAAAAGATTAACGTAAAATTGCTCGAAATTCCGAAAAGGAATTCAAAGTATCTTAGAGATACTTATTCGATTTAAATAGATAGTTTCCTTTTCAGCTTAATATATAGAATGATAAATACAATTAATTGGCTTCAATTGACGAATAGTGAGTGAACCATTATGTGTTCACATCAACATAAATACATATAAAGACTTCCTTTGTTGTACACTGGTTCATGTGATCAAATATACTATCTGTACCAGTGTATGCTGCCCATTTACGATGTAATAGTGTTTGAATGATAGAACGACGACTGGAAATATGTTATCAGGCTATCATTGGAATCTTGGTTATTTATGAGTTTATTGTTATTATAACAACAACAACCACTATAAACAAACAAGTTATAAGGAATTGAACAATGATTTTAAGATACTTTTCATATATATTGACCAACAGAACATTTTGGCGTGTTTCTACGAGTGTCTTGTAAAGTAAATAGAGCGAAATTGTTTGTGTGCAACTTTCGTAATCGACAGACATTTCAACATATTTCAGCCAGTATTTGACGAACATTTTAAAGCATATAAAATACTAAACAACAATAAAAATTAAGAAATTGTGCAAAATAATACGACATACCTAGTGATGAAGCCACCGTAATCATGACATTGAGTTGTCTCTAATTCAATTGTGCCGATGTATGTATGTATGTATGTATGTATGTATGTATGTATGTATGTATGTATGTATGTATGTATGTATGTATGTATGTATGTATTTATGTGTGTGTGTATGTATGTATGTATGTATGTATGTATGTATGTATGTATGTATGTATGTATGTATGTATGTATGTATGTATGCGTGTATGTATGTATGTATGTATGTATGCATATATGTTTGTATGTACGTTCAATGTATACATGCATACATTAGTAGACACTGTTCATAACATTAACGTGTATGAAGTCAAAAAATTATAGCAAGGAAAAGCGATGTAAAGATATCACATCTTATGTGTAAAATTCACACATCTACCCTTTTTCTAACAAATAATGCACAGTAACGCATATTTCGTTGTTAATTTATGATAATAGAGACATCACATTCATTCAAATTATAATGTATTTAGTACCATGTTGTTACAATATTATTGGTATGATAATACAATAGCTACTGCTGTAGTGCAATTATATTAACTTGAACCTGTCTTGAACATTGATGGATTAAACCTGAACACTGCAAACCTGTTCAGACATCAAAGTGACGTCACTATTTGGAACTGTCGGAGTAATAGAGCAATTTCACTGACCAAACAAGCTGGGATACGAACTGTCACCATTCATTGCAATCCAATTATAGAGGCAATTCCCTTTGCGCAGCTCGGCAACAAGGATAGCGATCAAAACCAACACCACCAAATAGTGGTAAATTAAATGCATATGGGGTCTTTGAGGAGAATTTATGGTGACGTAATTACCACTAGGTGATTGTGATTGTTTCCACGGTCTTGTTATATATAGGTGCTTATTAGACTCAGAATCAAAATCAGAATCAAGATCGAGATGCTCGACTTGATAGTCATACATGAAGGCAATTCTCCAATTATGTCTGTGTATTTTGTGTGAGAAAGTAATGCTCGTGCTGTTCAAATCGTTGAATACTACGTTGATCGATGGTAAGATCTGTAAGTAGGTTCAGAGATTGATTAACAGGTTGATAGACAGGTTGGTCGCTTCTTGGTCCGTATTTTGATTCTAGATTAACCGGTGTAAGTATGTGGTCATTTTAGTTTTACATATCATAGTAAGACATGCACATACGATGACCAGTTATTAAATTGACCGACTGTTTGGATATATACATACTGGGAAACATAGACAGACAGATAGACAGACAGACAGACAGACAGACAGACAGACAGACAGACAGACAGACAGACAGACAGACAGACAGACAGATAGATAGAATTATAGAAGATAGATATATATATATTAGATAGATAGATAGATAGATAGATAGATAGATAGAGATATAGAAGATATATATATATATATATATATTAGATAGATAGATAGATATATAGATATATAGATAGATAGATAGATAGATAGATAGATAGATAGATAGATAGATAGATAGATAGATAGATAGATAGATAGATGCGTGGGTGTTTTGATGGGAGACAGAGAGACAGAGACAGAGACAGAGAGAACCTATGTGGTTGTATACCTGTGCTCAGAATGCCGCATAAGATTTCACACTAGGTACTTCATATCATTCCGTACAGCTAGTCAATCGCCGTGTCAGCGGAATAAGTCTACAAATTTAAAGATAGCAGATTGTCTAATCATTGTGAGGTGGATTGCAAACGTTTTCTTCGCTTGTACTTGTATTAGATGTTCTGCCCACGGCCGACAGTTAGAGAATTAAACACGGAAGGCGGCTACTTAGTAGAGAGAGTATAACAAGTTTTGTCTCTTTTTCAATCCTGTTCATACTTCTCAACTTTCATTTCCGCCTGAAACTCATTTTATCTCATTTTTGTCTTTTCAACAACGTCCGGGCAATTAGTCCAGTTGTTCTCTCAACAGTATGTCAACAATATCAAGTTGACAATTTGAAGACGTGCAAGCAGTGTCTTGTTGTCAGTACAAACGTTTCGGCAAAGAACACTTGTGAACTTTTGATTGCTTTTGTTACTTGATACGAGTTTTACTATATTGCCTGTGTTTGAAAGTTGTTCTCATTTAATCCCAGAACCAAGTACACCCATGATTCAAACATCAACATATTACAATAGTAACTCAAATAAAAACTATGAATTCATTAACATTTCATAAATGCTCATAAACGGTTCGCAATGAGGGCATTTCCATGATAACGCCATCACTTTGGTCATCATGAAATTCTACTTTTTAAAGGGTGTAAGAAGTTACAATTTGAATATTAAGACTGGGATTACTGAGACAATATTAACTATATATATTCAGATTTTATGTGACCTGTGAAATAATCCTGCGTTTCAGGAATAGCAACACTGGATGCTGTCTGTCTGTCTGTCTGTCTGTCTGTCTGTCTGTCTGTCTGTATGTCTGTCTGTCTGTCTGTCTGGATGTTGTCTGTCTGTCTGTCTGTCTGTCTGTCTGTCTGTCTGTCTGTCTGTCTGTCTGTCTGTCTGTCTGTCTGTCTGTCTGTCTGTCAAATGTTTAGTATTTATCGTCAGTACTAAGCATAGTTCAAGACATCTCTTCTTATACATGTGTAATATAAATGCATCTTTTTCTATGTCTGTTTGTGTGCACCGAATGTTATGCAATGTGATAATCATGGCTTGTGTTACATTTGTGAAATGTAACCAGATGTATACACTTCGCAGCTGATAAACCGTTGATTGATAAGTCGTAAGGCATTCCTCACCCTGGTACTTTTATTCATACAATGGTATATACCAGCCGTCACGCTACATAAGGCAGCAAACGAGTTTAATTATTGTCAATTATGTCAAGTGTTGACGCTTTGACAAAAAACAGACCCCCTAGAGTACGCTTAAAATTCTAGAGCTTTGCATGTTTTGAAATGATATAATATTCAAAATTAATATCGTTTACATTTTATTTATTTGCAACCAATGCGTATGGCCACTGCTTTCCCATGTGTAACATTGCGAAACATTGTGATAGTTATGGGTTGGGTCATAATAATAATAATAATAATAATATTAATAATAATCTTTATTTATACTGGATAGTTCTTTAAGTATATAAACACTTGTCTTCCAAGACGTCCAGTGAGGGCCATCCCTCGTGGGTTCAGTGTTAATTATTAGCAATTATTCACAATGATGGAATTTCACAGTCGTACATTTAGTACGGTTCATCGAAAAACAGTAACCAAAGTCAAATTCACGACTTTGAACGTCGCAAAACTTGAAGTAGATGAATTTCATGACAAATACTATTGGCAGATCTGATAGATACTTATTATCTCTTGTAGATGTTTTATCTGTGTAATCTCTGTTAAGTTTTATTTTTGTCATAAAGGATAATGGAACCCTCATGTGTAAGACCCACATTGTCAGATGTATAATTTTCTGGGTCTTTGATTCATTAGATTGCCGATTTAATACAAATTCAAATGATCATGCTCACCTTCACGGCTTGTTAACGAGTTTTCCAATAGGATATTGTTTTCTACTTCTTATCAATCATCATCCCATACATCATGAATGAAGCTAAGGCCTAGGATGTTAATATTGATGAAACTATCTCTTTACTGTAATCACGCCTTTCATTTTGACGCCAAATCACGTTAGCTAACAAGTCGTTACCGTCTATTTCTTTGACTTGTCTAGGTTTTTATTAGTATTGAAAGGAAAAGAAATGTTTTATGTAATACGTGACAGAGTGACGAAGTCATTTCCTTGTCGTGCTTTCAACTCCAATGGGTCCTTCTTGGTGAAGTGATACAAGTGTAGACTGTCAACATAATGCTGATTGGTTGATGAGCATTTCCCCCACGTGATGTCGACGTGCTGTCTACATGCAATGTTCGTGTTCTCTGTGTGATGTGTAAGTGATCACAGCGTGTCATGTTTTGATTGTTTAGCATGTACAACACCATCTGGGCAGCATTAAAGGCACAATGGGGGATTAGCATCAACATTAAAAAGATTACAGATAGATTTCAAAAAGATTAACATGTCGTTTAGTTTAGAGTCTGTTTTCTTGCTGTTTGATGTGCTCTTCTCAGTTTAACGATAGTTTACAATGCTTAAAGTTGTGATCTAAAATCGCTATCACAGGAAATAAATCACACAAGTCTTAATCAAATACAAATATGACTGCTATAACACGTCACCAATGTTTCAGAAGACAACCTGGAGTGTTACACCTAAATTATTCAGTAACTTGCAAGAGATGAGACGTGCGAAAGTCGCTATACAAGGAACGGCTTTTTGGGAATCCTTTCTAAATCGATGCGTTCATATACGTTAAGTGAAATATTGATTAAAGCATATCTAAATTAGTCCATTTGTCCTTGCAAATTCAAGATTATATCAGGCTTTGACGCTTACTTCGGCTTTGAAGAGTTTGGTCATCTCTAATTAGCTACTATCGTTCACGCGCACAAAACAGTGCTGGAAAGCAATCATGCGAACTACCTTGGCGCTTAGTAAGCAAGGACTTTAATGAAGGGAATTGACTACCCTATAGCCATATTTCACCGACCGCTACTGGGCAATTATTATTCTACAGTCGACTTCGGAGAGCATAATTAAAAGGCAATAACAATATCACTTCTTTAGCTACTGAGGTCTGCATTCACAAATGGGTAATCATGTAAAAATTGCTCTGAGACGTGCTCGATTCTAGGGGAAGATCAAAGCTATATCTACCGTATATGCCCCAGTGCGTGGAAAAGCTGGCATCTGATACGTTTTTTTTATCAGCAAGAGTAATCTGTACTATGTAACGACTCTAACCAATGTCTCCAAATGAAATATTCTGTTTCATGTTTCCCTCACAATAGAAAACACTTTTTTTTTTCGATAGACGTTCAATTCTAAGTCACACAGAAACTCTTAGATTCAAATGAATTAATAATAGCACGGCGTTCAAACAAGATTAAGCCATTGATAGATCCTGCAAGTGGTGAATTAATTTCAAAGGGAGACACTTTGCACTATTTTCAAATATTGATGCTTCGAATTTTCGAAGCGCATGCGCAAGTAAAATTTTCTGTATTTGTGAGCATGCGCAGTGTTTTGCAGAGTTTGGCAATATTTTGGAGAAACTATAATGTTTTGTTTTGTTTTCAAATTACCGAATGCAGATTAACAATAACAATTGTTAAGAATACATAAATGCAAACTTTCATAGTGTTCAATATTTACTCAAAATCATTTTTGACATAACTTGGATCCAGATTGCGATATCGGCTGGTTGATTGTGCCAGTATTTGTGAAAGTGTCAATTTGTATGTTGGATCAGATGTTGTATTTTTGTGTGTGACTAAATATACGTATTCTATTTATTTATAATTATGTAAGATATTCAAAATGGAGGACAAGTTATCGAACAGCGAGTGTATTAGTAACTGACAGCTGTTGAACTGGCTTTATGAATTCACCCTTGCTATCAGGTATAGACAATTATATGAATTGAAATAGGAAAACTTGAGCTCAGAATAGTAAGAAAGTTCATATTGGAATTATCCACACAATCATGTCATGACACCTTCGAAGATAACATATCAATGTGAAGTGAAAAAAGGAAATGACACTTTCTTTTGGAAAGAGAAACGAAAACGTATTAGTATATAGCTTTTCGTGTGGCATTGACGTGAGAGAAAAAAACAAAAGAATTTTCGAAACTGTAAACACTGAAGTACCATCATCCTGAATACAAAACATTTCCATAGGAACGGATTTAGTAAAAACACAAATAACCAGTTACTAGTTTGCACAAGAAAACCTTCATGGTACTTAGAAGTAACCTTGATGTTATCAAACACACGTCTCTGCGGCAAAATCATGATTACCCGACATTTTTTACTTAATCACCTTTGAAGCTGATAAATTGGAATCGAATTGTTGTGCACGTGTAATCGATGTTACGACCTCCAGCTATTCGTACAAGTACAGTATTAAAACGCAAATTAATAGTTTGAGCGAAGTACACCACTGTGTCATGAACTAATTCATCACCATTCTGATGACAGCATGTCAATCACTGTTTGTTTAGTTGCTAGGCAATCTATCTGCACTTGGAAACTATCGCATTATTAACCTTTTACGACGATTTGCACCAAAGCTCTGTTTGCACAGAGATATAGAACACTCAATCTTTGTACGCTAAGTCAATCTTCTACGTCGAAAATTTCAACTGTGTGAAATACACGATATATGGCCAGGGAATAAATAGCTAAAGTAGTATATAGTTACCTCTTCATTTTTGGGTAATAATCCAAACCGGAGTAGATTTTATCAGCATTCTCTATATTTGGCATGATTTGTTTATTCCTGAGTCGTTGTTTTGTTGTATACACAGAATAGTGCAACACTAATATATTTTTATGTGTTCCATTTGTAAGATCACAGTGTAAACCCAATGACAATGCGAAGTGAGAATAACAGGATATTTTACCTCCAAGAATGCATGGATTTTTTTAAAGTCAAATTTCTTCTCCATATCAAGCGCATATTAATTAAAACCAAGTCTACAACGTTCACGTCCAGGTCTTAGGTCAAATTCAAATGTATCGGTGAGATTCCAGCTGAACCATGTTTAGAAATTGACACCGTTCTCGCGAGTAATTTCTATTCTATTTGACATGAAGTCATAAGTTTGGGAGTCTCAATAAATTCGAGAACATCACAGTCATTTTTGCTAATTTCTTTTTGGCGCATACATAGCCACTTTTACCACCAACTCTGTAGATTTATATATGCATAGCCCCCTCTACCACCACACTGTGTAGACAAACACATATTTAAGATAAATATTAGTTTGCATTCTGCTTTAGAGTGTGTGCACTGACTTTATTAAACCAATTATAGCATATGTACGAATTCCTTGTGAGAGAGATCAACATTGTTCAGTACGTGTAGTTAGAATGTTATAATATTATCACAGTAACCGCTAAAACTATAGTAATATACAGACTGTCTCCATTTACACACACACACACACACACACACACACACACGCACACACACGCACACACACACGCGCGCGCGCGCACACACACACACACATACAGACACGCACACACACGTGCGCACACACACACACGCTTGCTTGCTTGCACGTATGTGTGACGCCGAAATTGATTGATGCTGAAACGATGTTACACCTTTTTGTTAAATTGTGCGTAAATCAGTAAAAAGTTCAATAACGCATAAAATACATCGACTAATTTCGGTATAATATATATAAGCCCCAAGCGACACGTTTGCAAACATTGCCAAAATGAATCAATGTAGTGAATATATTAGTAGTTATATATTTATGATACTAACCCAACGGTCGAAAATCGCAGTAATTATGTTTAACTGCTCGTATGGGACAGTCTTTGCCTCAAGAATTAATAAGAGCTTTGATAGAGGGCAAAGATCATATATGAAGTATTGCGACAACCTAGGATATTCATTTTTTATCGGAATTTTCAGTCGATGTAATTGACTTTTAAACTTCTTCTATAATTTACAAAGGGAATTTATCGGACTTTTGTAATGCTTGGCTATACAAGTCACACGTGTAATTTGTAAGTCATTTCTTGGGAATTTATCATGTCACAGTGATAGGATGAAGCTTGCGTCCGGGAGGGTACAGCTCACTATAGAGACAGCCACGTTTTGCAGTATAACATTCAGTTCTTGTCACATCATTCAAATACATTATATTAACAAAATTAAACTGTATGAAAAAATAGAAAACTTTGTTTATCTTGAAAATCGGCCTTGCTTCGTAAATAACAGTATGTATATCTTTCTGGTTTTAGATTTTCTCTCTTTGTACTTTTAGTACACATGCACTTTCAAACATTTTTGTGTCAAATGTTGGCAACTTTCAACACATTTTTCTTTTAAAAAAGTATCACCGATAAAAACTGGCTTTCAGTTTGTGCCGGTAAAAAGTAAACCATTGAATAAGAGAAAATGATGTGTCTATATAAGTGTCTCATCTATCTAGCCGAAGGGGTGTTTTATGTAATGTATTATGTCACAAAAAGGAATCCAGAGATAATGGTAGTGTTTTTTTCCAAAGCTACGTTAAGTCAGAAAACAAATATAACCAACGCTACATATGATCCACAAATTACTAGCTTCTGAGCTGGTAATAGAAGGATGTCATTCTAATACGTACATATTTGTTCCCTGTGAGCACAGGAACTCGTTATTCTAACGTCAATATCGTCAAGGTAATATTACAAGCATGTGTCTATGGGGAAAGAATTCGAAATTTGAAATTCAACGGAGACGAGGTCACATTTCCCGCAAGCTCATTTTACCCGCAGTGATAATCAAGTCCCGAGAATCGAATGGGGTCATTCAATCCCTTAGTGGCAAAACATAACGATAATAAAGGAAATAAAAGTTCTTCTATGCACCATTGCGAACAAAGCGACACCTACACTGATAAGAAAACGGTATTTTACTGTTCACTTGGGAGCTGAATGTGCGAATGGACGGGAATTGTTGTGTGAAGGAGACGACCTGCTAGAGACAAGTCATAAATTCTCTTAAGACGCAATTACCGGACAGACATTTGCCTGATATTTTCGATTAACAGGTCTGTAAAATTTCCCAAATGACTCGGACAGATTGCGTGCTTGACCTGCACAACAAGAGGGCAGGTATTCTTTTGTATCGTCAATGGGAACAGACTTGATCAGGACACATATTCCGTTGAGACATGTACATGAACGTGTGTAAAGATAAAATATACCTTACACTTTCCTGCATTTAAAATTTGAGGGCGACATTTCGCTTTTGAGGGGCTATAGATGGAAGGTTTTACTACACTATGTTGTGAATGATGGGATGGAAACATTCGCCTGTAAATCGCCTTATCTGTAATTACATCTGCCAATTAGAACAGCGTGGAAGGTATACTGCCGTATGTACGAGCCAGCACATAGCACTACATACAGACTCTTAGATGGAGTACACTTGGCTACAAGACTTTTACACTCGTCATCTTCTTTGATATGTATAACCCCCACCTATCGCCAACATTGTTATTGCACGCTGTGTTTAGACTGTCGACAGTCGCTCGCGCCTTTTTTGCCCAAAGTTTTATCTAAACTCCGATCCTTCGCAATACGGCCCTCGATATCAGTTTGCGATTATACCACTAGTGTTGCGCCGGACCGGAGTTTAGATAAAACGTAGGGAAAAAGGCGCGAGCGACTGTCGACAGTCTAGCTGTGTTAGACGGGAAAAGATATTTTCATATGATGATGAATGTCTTGCTGCATTTTATCATCGGTCTATCAGCCCGGAGTGGAGGGGGGGGGGGGGGGGCGTAACCTCTGTTTTAATGTATGTGATATCCAAATCCCTCTCACACACAGCCACACACAACTGAGGCAGTGACACACGAACATAAACACAAACACAAACACAAACACAAACACAAACACAAACACAAACACAAACACAAACACAAGCTTATGTTTTCTAAGGGCCAGTGAAACAAATTAAAAGCCAACCGTGAAACCAAATAAAGAATTGCATAATGAGAGGAAAAAAGAAAGAAAGGTTGTCTCTTTTGTTGATATTTGTTAATAATATAATACTTTTGGTCTTGGAAAAAAATATGGAATAATCGTGTAAACGGGTTGAACAATTTTGAAAGATGTCAAGCTAAAACATTGTATCGACACGTGATTGGCAAGTATCGGACATTCGTAGAATATCAGTGAATGAATGAACCTTAATTTTAATGTTAATAACATCAAATATTGTTAGTTGTACAGGGTGGTACTATAGTATACAACATTTTGGTTGTAGAAATGTACTAAATTTTGTCGCCTGGTGGCAGTATTCACATCTCACTGATTTAGATCTCTCACCCGCTGTAGATCTGACACACATAATCTGAATATAAGGCCTAAAAAATAATTGTTTGGTTTCGGTTACCAGACCCCACCTATTTTTTCACTGCTGACCCTAAACTTCTTTTGACGTCGTATTCGAGAAAAAAATAATAAAATTGCAAAAATTGTGAAGTCTCACGAGAAATAATCAGTTGATGCGTAAACTGACATCAACTTAAAAAGACAATATAAAACTATTCTTCCAATCTGTAATGGCTGTATATCTCACAGGAAGAAATAAATAACACAGAGACCATTTGGAAAACAATGGAAAACCTGAACGAGACACTCACACATGAAAAAAATATAATAAAATAAAATAAAAAATCGACCTACCCCACCTATTCAAAACTTGAGCGTAATCGGAACCACACCATTTTGTTATTTGGCCTAAGTAAAACATCAGAGCATTTTAAACACTAAAAGAATAGACAGTAGGAAGTGCTTCTCAAAAGGTAACACCATAGAACTTTATTTTTTCGTTCTCTTTGCATATTTGACAATATACATCTATATTCAACACTACAACGATTTCATGTACATTTCAAGTGTTATTATGAAATCCGATCATTGAGTCACAAAGCTAGCCTGAAATGGGACACGTACAGTCATCATATAATACAAAATTCGTTTCTGGTATAGAAATGTGAAGGAAGTAAAGTAGCTCTTCCACCATTTCAGGCTAGATGTATGAGTACTGAGCAGTTATATACATGCGAGTTTACTTTTTTTACATGCAAAAAAAATCCCTTCACCATGACGAAAGAATATACGTACGTTATAACTACAAATGAAATTTTATAACACAAAACAAACAAAATAGTCGCAAATCGATTTTTTTTTGTCGATTAGAAGTTTGTGTTCACCACTAGAATGCTACTGGTTAATCTACTAAAAGTTGAGTGAAACGAAAAGACCAGCCAGATGGGTAGGCTAAAAAACAATCAAAACAAATCAACAAACACAAAGAAAACTAAAATTCTGACAAATTATCGTCGTTATCAGAGAGCTCAGATTTCGTTTCTTCTGCGTTAATGACTTTGGAACAGTAGTCTACGCAACTACGATTGCCTTCCTTGCAACTATTGAAGCAGGCTGGTTGGCTACCCTTTTCGTTACACGAAGCTGAACACTCCTTGAAGTCATCAACGCACATGAGTTTGTAGCAATCTGAAAATAAGAACAGTACACGTAGTTCCGTAAATTCGGAAATATGAAAGTGGAGACCTCCTCAAGAGGGCGCTTTGTCGCAAACGACTTCTAATGCACATGGTCTTGCTGGGTGTTCCCTGCAAGCATATACCTGGTTATTTTAATGCCGGATACAGTGGTAAATGGTGTCGCACTTGCAAGGCAAACACTTGCAAATATCAAAATTGGTCTTTGGGCTACATGACGTGGTTCCTGTTTCATAAAACAGATAACATAGTTATGAAGGGAAACGCCACAAATGTTGGATAAACGATATCCATCTTAGGCACTCCTCAGTTAGTTTTCACATGTTAATTTAAACTAAAAAAAGTGAAAAAAGGTTAGTCTGTGTGTTGCCTTTAACAATTAATATGACATCCCTGTCAACCAATTGGAACGTTTATTAATCTTTGACTATTAAAATATCGTAAGGTTTTCAAGTTGCTATATTTACCTAGAATGAGCTCTGTTTGGACTAAGGTGGATTCATACAACGCATCAGCTAAAACAGAAAAACAGGAAAAAACCACATTTATTTTATACTATACAAGATAGATGAGGGGTATATCTTGACAATAAGATGTAGGGGGAAGAGTTTGAGACTGGGATATGTCCACCTCGTGTGTGTGTGTGTGGTGGGGGGTCCGATGGGGACTCCCCCTAGAAGTCCTGGAGGATTTTTACTCTTAAAGCCAATAGTTAGGCTATTCAGACGCTTTCAAGCAATAACTTTCATATTTTACAAGACAGTACCAACAAGTATCAGGAACCGTTCTTTATAACTTACATAGGGTTGAAATATGTTCTTAAAAAGTTAAATGACATCTTTATGGTAAAGGACAGCACATCTAATGGTTATATCATCGGTAGGGGAGATGTGGAGTTTAATGCAATTTTAGACTATATGGGCAAACATTTCACATCTTTAAAAGACAATATCATCTCAAATTAGAATAGGGTAAAAATTATTTAAGAAATATTTAATATCATTATGACAGTAAAAAGGTTGGTGCATCTGATTGTTGGTTGAATGCATGAGTGACCTCTTTGGGGTTTCCCCCTGGCAGATCTGCATTTTTTTTACTTCTATTAAGGCAATGTTTATGTTATTTATATCGTATACGTTCTGAAGAAATCTTGTGATAAATAACTTTAACTACATCAAGATCAACGTAACAAAAAAGGTATATGACAAACATCCATCTTATCTCTTAAGATCTACAATTAGTAACAGGAGTACGGGATAGCAGAAAGAAATGAAAACGTGTGGTCTAATTTGGCTTCTTTTTTTCATTTGTTTTATCCAAGTGCTAGCTGGTTGTTCTTTTTGTGAAGCAGTTTATTCGTCTGTTCATACAGTATGCAGTTACTGAAACATACATCCTTCATAAACGTATAAAGACGGAGTTGACTCAAATTTCGAAACGTTGCTCTTCAGATTCATCATCTTTGAACGAGGACACAGTAGTACACGTGAATACCGTGACATCATTAGATGCATGGACCGGAGAAGGAAGGGACGTTATTTGCAGAAATTAACGTAGTTACAGTTAGGTGTTGTAGGTTTAATATGAAAATAGTGCAGACGTATGAGTAAACACGAAGCATGGGAGTGAAAATTAACTCTACTAGTGTACGTTAGCCTAGGGTCTACCACTGTGCTTGTCTTCTACCAGGGTATGATATCACGGGACTGAATCCACTAGCGGAAGTGACGTCACTCCACACCGATAATAAAACAAAGGAACTAATCTTACTTAGATTTCGTACCCATGTCGGCATCTTTCTTCTCTACCCAAAACACTGCAAAAGGAAAAATATGTAAATATATTTGAAAATGTGTGTTCTTCAGTAGTATTTGATATAGCGATCAAAAGCAAATACTGTATGAATTATCTCGGTAGCTTTACTTTACGGCATTTTATGTTAAAATTTGCCGTTGATCGAACAAATGTACCAAAACTTTCCATGAACAGATCATTTCGAATTATCTGAATAACACCCCATCTCACGTTCGGATTATTATTATAAATCTTTCAGCATGATGTACAAGAAACATAAAATAAAAACAATAGTTGTCTTGAAAAATGTAGTTCCAGTAATTGGAAGAAATTGATTGATGGTTTGCCTTATTATTTTCTGATGCCGATGCTGCTATAATAATGAACAAACCAATAACGGATCGCCAGGACAGCACCATACTAGCTTGAACTTAAAATTCGTATTAACTGCTAAGTAGCTTGAACCCACTGATGAAGTTTCCTTATATATGACAGGTTTAAGTAAAACATGGTACAGGTTTTGGACATGTCTCACCTCTCTTGTCTTTATCAGCTTTGCATTGAGAAAAAGAGAAAATTATATAGCCAGGTTTAGTACAAACATATGGGCTTTGAATGGAGGTTTTGAATATTGACTATTTTATATCACATTGAAGCAATTTTGGCATGCATGCCCACACATACTCTCTCGCACGCACGCACACACTCATAAGCAGGCTCACAACTCAGTCATTCATTCATCCATTCGTTCGTTCGTTCGTTTGTGTGCTTGCATGCATGCATGCATGCATACCTACCTACCTACATACATACATCAATCCATCCATCCATCCATCCATCCATCCATCCATACATACATACATACATACATACATACATACATACATACACACACATCCATCCATACATACATACATACATACATACATACATACATACATACATACCTACCTACCTACCTACCTACCTACCTACCTACCTACATACATACATACATACATACATACATACATACATACATACATACATACATACATACATACATACATACAAATCGAATTTAATGAGAAACAACTTAGCTGGCTTTAAACATTACTTAAGTATTTTCTTCAAACATCTCTATCTTGTTACTCCAAGTAATGTTCATTTCCAACTCTTACATCCATACACATGACACACACACGTATGGGAAATGGCATATATATGCACATACACTTAGCAAATAGCTTGTTATCTGAGATATCTATAATTTAAATTTCAAAACCAAAATAACGCATTGTTTAAATGTCAGAAATGTCTCTACCTGCAGCATCTTTTTTCTCTACCCAGAACACTACAAAATAAATAGAGAAAAAATGTATTTCAATCATTAAAAAGAATATTTTATGATATAAGATTTCTGAAAAACCTTTTGGTTGTCAATAATGTATGACACTTTTGATTTTGTTTAAGAACTTCTCGTTGACATCAGTGCCTTGCACACAATTCGTAGTGCCCACTACCCTGACATTTGCCGTCAATAAAGTTTTTGTCACTTGGAAAACACATATTGATAAGACACGATAAAATTGGACGCAAAATTTATAGGAGTTGTAAGTGTTGAAATCCTACAAAGGGTTTTAAGGGACACGTCTGCCTTCGAATGTCAACTTTACATATAGTTATGCTACTGAGAAATACGTACCTCTCTTTTGATCGTCAGCTGCAAAACGGTGAAGGGAAAAGATGAGATATATGAGAACGTACATGAATTGTAATACATGATTATCTTGACTTAATAAGAAGCCAATTTACTAGTATACGTTTATCAACACTACCATGTAGTATAATAGTATATCACTATAAAGCAATCGTAATACTTTGTCAGAGTTCAAAGTTCAGCCATTTAATCTGCCAAACGATCTCTAATCTAATAATCAGCTTTGGTACTAATACAACTAAAATGCTATTACTAAGTTCCATAATGTATTTATGATTTAGTGACACAATATATCACATACATTGCTAATGGAAGTTACAGTAAACGTCATAAATGCATAATGCATTGTGCGAAGAAACAGGGTTACACAAGTCCAGATGATGAGAATTTTAAAAAATCTCATTAGTTATATTGATATGTACGGCTTGACCTACCTTTGGCATCTTTCTTTTCAACCCAGAACACTAAATCAAAGGAGAGGGGAATAAGGAAAAGGGTGATTAAAGAGAGTATGATGAATCAATTTGAATTACACAAGTAATGCCTATTAACTAAAAAGATTCTTACAACCATTACAGGATGAGCATGCACTTTGGATTAGACAAGACATCAAATTCATTGAGACTGGCAACAAGGTTATATATTACAGCCTTTACAGGATCCGCATACACTTTGGATTAGACGAAATGTCAAGCTCAGTGATACTGTATATAAAGGTTTTGTGTGAAGTTAAGTACACTAAATATAGCACACAATCATTGCTTCCAATTGTTTGCTCTGCATTTGGTTAAAGATGTAAACAGTAGGAGCATGCACACTTACTAACTATTACAATAGACACTGGATAGATAAATAGCAAATTACTAAATAAGCAATATACTGTTTTGTCAAAATTTACTCTTGGGCAAACTCTACACATTCAAAATATTTGGAAGTGCGGCAGTCTACTTTATTTAAAGATTTCATGCCCAACCTTACAATAAACATACTATGAAGTAACCAATGATATTGAAGCGATAGGTAGGATATGTCGCATGCTTACCTCTCTTGTCGTTACCAGCTAGCAAAGGGGGGGGGGGTAGAGAAATGTATTAATATATTTAAGTTATGTTTTAAACTGTTTACGAGGATTGTGTGACAAGAAAGCTAAATTGTTTACATATAAGCTATTTTCTTATTTAATGTAACAATTGGAAAGATATACACAATGTAGTAATTTTGATAACACGACGTATGTATGATAATGACATCATATTACAAAACATTATTTACAGTTTTCTAGGTGATGCGGATATTGATTTTAAACAGATGACTAGTTTTCCCACTGTGTTGGCAAGCAATATACATACAAACTGAAAGCTTCTATTTACTCCATTTAAAATCTTTTCGAACTTTTCGATGAGAACATTTGAAGTCTCCGAGACACTGCTTTTGTCACTGATCTCTTTTATAGTAATTAAATGATGCATTGTCTTTTGTGTTGACTTGAAAATTAGCATTTCCAATAAGGTGAATAACAGTTGTCAGTCACTTAAACATTAATTATATGGACAATGTAGACACGACTTTATAATAATTGAAGGATAATGGCAGGGATTTGAGTCACTGTATTTCAGATTGTTAATGATGATCTTAAGTTCTATCAAATATTTCATTGTTAATTAATCGAGAAGAAACTACCCAACCCCTTCAGCTGAGGGTAATATATATTTTCATTTATTCTTTAAAATTTCAATCAGATACAAAATTATCATGACCTGGTCATCAGATAAATTTCTATTATTGAATACATTCCATAATAACGTACACGCAAAACTGACATGTTAACGACAATGTATTGCAATTGTTGACACTTAATTCCAGGGACGCCATAAAAATTCATCCCCTCCACCTCCACATTCAAATATATAATTCTTAAATCTCAATTATCATTTATAACATTTTATCTTAAGTGCTATTGATCCTTCCTTTCTACGAATAGAAGTCCATACATGATTAGATCGTTTTATGAGGTATTAAGCTTCGGTGATGTATATAAGTGTAAATGATTATAAAAAGTTTGAAACCTAACCTGGGGTAGCTGGGTGGCAACAGGAAATCATACATTGAAAGTAGAGGACTAACTTTAATCTATTAGTGATTACGTCTTTAAAAACACTAATACTTTGCAATTTACTTTGCAATAGAAAGATAAAGGATTGATCACGTGATACACACAACAATCATTGGCATGTGTCATTACATACATAACAGTTCTCTATGGCACAAAAACATCGAACGGGGAGCGCCCCCAATCTTCATAAGGCAATATTATTTCTGCTGTCGTTTTTTTATCACACACGCCTGAAAATATTAGGTTACTATAACTTTTACTGCCTAAAAACGATTTGACTATTAATAGTCATGTGAATCCTATTTCAATGTCTTTACATTCCTTTATTTTCCTTTTTTGATTTAAAGCTCACCTCTTTTGTCTTTTCCTTCTGCTGATTAATTTACATGCAAAAAGAAAACATATTTAGTATGTGTATGGGATTAATAAGTATATGTTAAGTGTATTACTCTATAAACAATATTTCGAGTCTGTATGATTACGTCACGAAAACAAAAAAATCACAGGTGCAATCACAACGTTACACTTGACCTTTTGAAACATACGAATAAAGTGTAAGATACGATATTAATATATACAAATACTTGAAATATTATCAATATTAGGTATAGACAAAGTTGATAACTGTGACGGCGCCGTTCAATTGTAATCTGGATGGGTCGTCGGTACAACCGCACAATAAGTTTACTGTCTCAGTTTACTTTAGAATCGTCTCGTTACAAGTAATGATGTTTTCATCAATATGTGATACTGACGTACACGAAATTTGCATACATGCGTATTGCCAATCTTTAAAAATAAACACAACTGTCGTGCCAATTGCTAAATAATGAAAGCATCGCATTGGGGTTTGAGAACAAAAAATATTAAAATTATGAAACTAACGTGACCGGGTAAACCGTTATTTGCTTCATGAGACAATGAAGATTGAGGTAAATAAAGAAGGTTAGAACGTTTAATTATAAAAGTTTCATTGTCTTCAAATCTCATACTATACTACATTTAGACGTGCGTAGGTCCTTTACCATTAGCTGCCGCGTCTTTTCTCTCCACCCAGAAAACTGCAAAGTAAAGAGGAAACATTTCATAATTCAACACAAGGCTTCCATCCAAGCGTTCTTGAAAACTAATGATTACTTCTAAAGCATGAATGAAACATGATTCGGAAAGATGATTAGTAATTCTATGGCATAGGCTCATCAGTTGATCAATTTCTGGTGAGTAAATTTTGCTACATATCAAAATCTACTTCTAGCATCGTATTTATGGAAGCATACTCCTATATCCAACTTTTGATATTGACAAACCTAAAACCTGTTAATTATGCATATTTAATATTGAATTTAATAGACTACAATTTGAAAGAAACCCCTATTGTGTTACTAGAAGACACTTTTAATATACATGTATACAGTTCAATCGAGGTTCTATTATGAAAGTAATACATGTGATGCCAGTAAACTAGTTTATAAATTCATTTGTACTACTTTACTTCAATATGGCTCATTGCGCTGTGTTCGATTTCAGTGCAATATGCTGTCTTTGTAATTTGTTGATACGTGACTTTCATCAATGACTTTTCTTTTTGAAAACAACATCTATGCCAACTCACTCGAAAATCATCTGCGGTCAAAGTGGTTAATCAACAGGGTAAACTTCTCCACTACGATTGATCAGGGTTAACAACACAGTGTAATGATAAGGATATCAACAATGCATAGTTTAATAAAATGGCCAAAGGTCAAGAACTAGGTCAAAACTCACCTCGTTTGTCTTTGTTGTCTGCATAGAGAGATAAAAAATATGTATTAAAATTACAATCACCGCATTACCATCGCAAAGTGCATTTTTTTCATCAATCATGTAATTGTATCATTCAATTTGCAACGCATACAGCAAAATATGATTTTTTTCACTTTTGTGTTTATATAAAACGGATGGTCGTCATAGAAACCAACTGACACAAACTGTGAAATATTCTATGTAGTTGTATAAATTTATAGATATTTCCTGTATACAAACAAATCGCTGGATGGTTAGTATCCCGACAAGTCACAGGTCTGTTTTAAGTTACCGTTCACCGGATGTGTTTGATACAACCACTCAGACACCAATATGAAGAAACGGCACACGATACACTTTAAGATAACAAGATTGAATGTATACAGTTTCTTGCGACATTTTGTCTAAAACCTGTACCACCATGCAGACATCAAATGCAGGCGTCAAAACATTCGCGTCCGCGTGTCTGTGTTTAGTTGCAGTACGTTTAAATAGTTTATCTCTTTGAGATTAAATGTAGCAAGACACTGCGATCATGATATCTTATAGTGTAGATAGAATGTACAGTTTCTTGTTGACTTCTGCGTGGTTGTATCAAAGAGAACGGTGAACCGTAACTTGAAACGGACTGTAGTACATCCAGATTTCCAAAATGTAATGATTTTACACTATTTGGATTCTCTGACAAAAGGGTCTCAACTGGTGAAACACAAAAGTAATTATATTTGCATCAGAATATATATTATTTGATGTTTCTCTATATCTATGGTTTAAAGAGCGTGGCCTCTGTGATTTAAAAAAACCGACTTTAATTTCGAATAATAATTTAATACATTACCACTTGAACCGGCATCTTTTTTCTCTACCCAGAAAACTGTAATATGATGAAAACATATACTTAATATATACATATTATATATACACACTCACGCACGCACACACACACACACACACACACACACACACACACACACACACACACACACACACACACACACATACATACATACATACATACATACATACATACATACATACATACATACATACATACATACATACATACATACATACATGTTACATACATACATACATACATACATATTAAAATAACGATCACGAGGCATACCAAAAATAGACTATAACACAACAGTGACCATTGACAATATAGATAAAATCGCCTATGCGGTAATCAAGGTATTTCATAAACATTAAAGCGGATAAATTGGTCGTCGTAATTCAGGCATGGCATGTAAATAAAAATGCGGCTAGTCCCCATTGTGAAGTTATGTGAAGCGTCGTTGTAGCAAAGTAGAACCATTCTACCTGAAAGCCAAATTTACGTCATTATATACTATTCTTCCAATTACTTCAGAAATACTGTGTGTACAATAGGCTAGTAACTCATTAAATTTATAGAGTAGAAAATATAACCGCGCTGTCCTAATTTCAGCCAAATGAATTCGAAGGCATCACGTAAATACCAATAAGACGACGCATATGAATGTTCCATACATATTTGATTACTCTTTACCCAAACATGAAAATTAGGGACGTAAAATTTATCACATTTAAAATCCAAAGTCGATCAGAAGATGCTAGATAGTCGCAGTATTAGAAATTGCACTCACCTCTCTTATCTGCCTCTGCGATAGTCGGAACAAAGAGAGAAGACAGAATGTTACTAGGTACTTCTAGATAGATAGCCATGTCTACTTATTGAACTTGACAGGTCATGTAGTCGCAAGAAAATTTCTCTAAGATCAATTTTTTGAGTAATTGATTTGGTAACGAAACTCATGTATCGCCAAAGAAAACAGCGAGCATGTAATTGATTGATTGATTGATCGATCGATCGATCAATCAATCAATGGATCGATCGATCGATCAATCAATCAATCAATCAATCAATCAATCAATCAATCAATCAATCAATCAATCAACCAACCAACCAACCAACCAACCAACCAACCAACCAACCAACCAACCAACCAACCAACCAACCAACCAACCAACCAACCAACCAACCAACCAATCAATCAATCAATCAATCAATCAATCAATCAATCAATCAATCAATCAATCAATCAATCAATCAATCAATCAATCAATCAATCAATTGATGAAATGAATAATTTATCGATTGAATGATTTTGTGGCGAAATGAAACTTATTTTTGTGTGGTATTGATCAATTGACTCGTTGATTTTTGTGGTGATACAAAAGCTTTCTTCTCCTTTCCCTAGCTAATTTCTCTCTTTCAGATGTATATGATTTACTCTTTATTGACTAAATAAAAAGACATCTTGTCAATTCTTCTCCTCTTTTAGAATTAAAACACCCCTAATCTTATAATAAAGAGGGATAAATTACACGAGTTCGTTTTATATTCTGGGAGATTATCACGCCAAACAAACGCTCTAACATGGTCTTTCTTCCTTCTTTGTGCATGTTCGAGTGTTTGTTGGGTGTGATAATCTCCCAGAAGATAACAGATGAAAACGAACTCGAGGTGTAATTGATCCCCTGGTAATTATAAGATTAGGGGTGTTTTGATTTAGTACGTTTATTTCATTGAGACAAAATCATACAGCAAGAAATTAAGATCTGTCGATCCTTGAGTTTCTCAGTCTTAGTTTGTGCGTGGACGGTAACTGTATCAAACTGTGAAACAGAGCCAGTGAACGCTCAATTGAAACGGGCTGTATCTACAAAGGCATATATTATTGGAATATGATTAAAAATTCATGCAAATAAATTGACTTAAATCCCGTTTTCCAATTTCTGCTCTCACTTTGGCCTGAAGCTAAGACTGAAACACATCTCATTAAAAACTATCATAACGAGACAACCGATATGTCTTTGTTTATCAAAATACTTAAATTGAACATTTTCATTGTGTTAACTTAATCATTTTCATGCATAACATATGACAAAACGAGTGAATATTTAATCGTGCATATTCTAATAGCCAATCAACCTAGCGCAGCTATAAACAGTAAACTAATTGACGGAATTACTCTAATAGGCTTGAATAAAACATATATCGAAATCACAGGAATATTTGATAAACTCCTACCGAAATCTCCATGAAGACCGGCGTCTTTCTTTTCAACCCAGAATACTGTTAAGAGAAAGGGAAAGAGAAATGGAAATATTGGTTAGTACGGCCAAACTATCTGGATTTACTTTATTTCATTTCTCGCATGCAAATATTCAGCATTTCATTATCATCGCACGCACGCACACACACAGTACACGCTATGTACATTCCATAGCTCTAGTGTTCTGCCCAATCTCTCTCGTCTTGTAACTCTGTCTGTCTGTCTGTCTGTCTGTCTGTCTGTCTGTCTGTCTGTCTGTCTGTCTGTCTGTCTGTCTGTCTGTCTGTCTCCCATCCTAATGAATTAGTTTCATTAATTTCAACAATTGTGTATTGTTGACAAGGAAGCACATATGCGCTCCCATTGGTTAAATATAAACACATAACTGCGCCTATGGTTGATAATATCTACAGGCAGATATGATCTGACCCTCTACTTTGCAAAAATACGTCTGACCCATCACATTTTTGTACTGGTCTGTACTTAATACGCAATCAATAATGGAACAATAATGGTGGCAACATGCAAAACTAAGCAAAAAAAAAACCCAGCTGTCCGCTATCGTATAATGTGTGTTAAAAAGTTATTTTCTTCATTTTGGCTTTCAGAATGATCAGGAGCATAATAAATGGGTAATTAAAATCATATAAATAGCATAGCTGTGGGATATATTTATGCATCTGTAATGTACTCAATTCTGTAAACAATATACTAGTACACACCTCTCTTGTCCACATCTGCAGCTTGTGCTGCTGTGAAAAGTGAGATATTGACAAAAGTTCAAAGTTAGACATGAATGCATTCACTTCATCTATTTTCGTCTAGTCATTGTACATACACTTATATCATATATCGAATTTATTTTCTTATTCTCCGAACGTAAATTGGATCACATTCAAACAATAATATCAATGTAAGACGACTATGAAAATACTCTTATGAATCATTGATGAAATTTGATTTGTCTCGAGTAATGAATCCTCCAGCATATATTCACATACATTTGTTTGTCTTCGGGCTAAAGTTTAAAATGAGAACAAATATTGCTTGAGTTTTCATAAAATTTTCTCTACATTGGTTTGTTTTTCCTAGCTCCAAATACGATCATGTCACTACATCTCGTGGTCCTTACATTGACATGTTAAATATGAAATTATTGTTGAGAAAAAGTAATACAACTATCTTTGATTGCGGTCACTTACCGTCTTTCTTCTCAACCCAAAATACTGCAACAATAGAACAACAAAAATACTTCCATCAAATATGTCAGGTAAGAGGTAAGTGTATGTATGTATGTATGTATGTATGTATGTATGTATGTATGTATGTATGTATGTGTGTATGTATGTATGTATGTATGTATGTATGTATGTATGTATGTATGTATGTATGCATGCATGCATGCATGCATGCATGTATGCATGTATGTATGTATGTATGTATGTATGTATGTATGTATGTATGTATGCATGTATGCATGTATGCATGTATGTATGCATGTATGTATGTATGTATGTATGTATGTATGTATGTATGTATGTATGTATGTATGCATGCCTAGGTGTATCCACCAAGCTGCCATGGAAATGTTGGGCAGTATTGACCTTTTTGATAATAACCACTACTTTTGAAAACATAACCTTAGCTATAGAGGTGTTTATTTCAGACAACAGGCCATAGATCTCGAGTTGTTATTTTCAGGTTACTGTAGACTCTACGGTAAATGTAAGTCTTACAGTCAAGCGTCAAGAGAGGTTGATAGGATCAAAACTAAATGAGGCACATGTATAAGAACTGGCGTTGATTTTAAAGGTAACCGAGATATGTGTTCTTTTATCAGATAGCAAAGCACTGGAACTATGTGTGGCAATTCTCTACTTACAGTCAACCCTACCTCTGATGTCATATATGATGAATTAGATGAATAGGAGAGTTGATAGGATCGAAACTGAACGAACCGTTGCACTATTTGTGAACTGTACAAGACAATAGGTCATGATTCAAGATCACAGACATGAGATACAGAACTTAACGATTTCTATAGGGGTCACCCATGAATGACGAAACATTCTTAAATGCCAGAATCCACATCAGCGTGATTATAACCAATTCTAGATTGTTACATTGATCATTATTACATTATATATCATTGTAAGATCTTGTAATGATCTTGTTTCGACTTATAAATAGTCCGCAATAGAAGTTCTTACCTCTCTTGTCATTTTGGATTTCTGCAAAGAAGATATGGAAAACAGTGTTAGATAATATATTACATGCCTTTGATACTTGCATTATCTTATATTACTTGCATCATTACCATTTTTGACGTGATGCGATAAGATATATTAGCAGTGAAGTAGGGTTCGTTATTGTGGAAAGTATTCACTTTGAAATATTTACAAATTTGTTGACGAGGTCTTACATAACACTACACAGCTGTCATTGGCAGCATTTCTAGGTAGTCTTCCTTTATTGCCTACCATTATCATATAGCAAAGTCTTTATTTTTCGAAAAAGGTTTCCACGTAATGGTAATTATCGAAAAAGTCCAACGGTAAAGAATTAATCTCGCCTATTGAGATGTTGCTATTCATTCAACTATTTGATGTAGGTGATACATGTATACAATAACATATCTGTTGAACAATTATTTTTGTAACTAGAATTTCTCGAAAGTCACTATTAAATAAAAATACAAAACCAAGCATGAACCCTAGTGTTTATCATATGTAATCAGTTTAATTGTTCCCTCTGTCAACATCAGCATGGCCAATGCACCTTTTTTGAATAAGGTGTGTAATTAGGTACTATCCCCAATATTTGCCTTCGTTCAGCCAAGGAAAATACGAGTGACCTAAGGTGCCCTTGTTACTACGAGTCGCTAGACGACTAGTGACAACCCTTACGTCATGAATATTTTCCGGCTAAATGAAGAAAAATATTGGGGAATAATTCTAATCATACCATCTCCAGTAATATTTTAAAAAATCGGGGAAAGTAATGGTAAAATAAAACAAAACAAAACAAAACAACACAACACAACACAACAACAAAACAACAACACAAACAACACAAACAACAAAACAAAAAACAAAAACAACAACATATGAGCAAATACTGTCGATACATAACACTGCATTGCTAACGTTTTCTTCAGCACAGTACGACAGAGGGGCAAAACTACTATTTTTGTTTTGTGTTGTACTATATTATTCACGAGTCTGACAGAAAGGAATCAAATTCGAAATACCATTTGTCCTGGGGCGAAAAGATTGAAATTGAAAGACCGTAAAGCAGTAAAGACGGTGGACTGCATAGATAGATTTAGAGCAACCCGGAGTCTTTGATCTGATTAACTTAAAAGTTATTAATGAGACAAAGTACCTAGTACTCTTAAAACTATGGAATTTGTGGCAGTCCCTTGCGAAAGAGAAACGAAACTAAGGTGGATAAACTCCTTTAAACAAACTTTGGCGAACCTGTTTCCATGGTAACAGAACACTATAATAATGACTGTACATCGGACGACTTTCGCAAATGTAAGAATTATTGATTTAAAATGTATCCAAAATGCAGTCATGTTTAACCGAAACAGATTTGGATTGAAAAATATGTGTTCACATCTCGTCCAAAAATGCATTGTAATTTTGATATTTTGATTTTGGGACACAACGCTTTGGTATTTAGGTTTGTAAACAGATCAATCATTCCATAGCTCCAATGGATAGGATGATTAGTTTGAAACGTGACTATAGTGTCAATTCATAACGTCATATAGTTATTTATAACCACATGCAATTGTCAGTGACAACGAATCCTCTCCATCGTTAAACTCACTGATTCTGCATTTTTGATGTCTACCCAAAATACTATCAAAAAAGAGAAACCAGGCGATTTGTGAATCGATTATTGGTAATACAGCAGGGAGTCATAAATATTTCCATGTTTTAGTATATTATTGTTTATCAGAGCTAACAACTTAATAAGTCTTTATGTTCCATTGGCATAGTTTCTCTGGAGAGATTCTATGTTTTGCGTAGTTTTATTCCAAATCCTTAAGTCAAACCTCTGGGCACAAAATGGTTGTATCTCAGATAATCTCCAGAGCCTCTCATTTTCCAAATTATTTTCCTCGTTATATCGCATATCGTTGGTAAATAATTTAGCTAGAATGTCAAGCGTTGTCGAATATCGTAAAGGGTTTGTATTTACAACAGTGCAATTGAAAGCGCTGAAAGGAATGGTTTCAAGTATGTATGTTCTATATGATTCGTAGTGAATTATTTGGTTCACTTATACCCCTAAGCTGCTCATAAGGATGTAACAAAATATCGTGTAGGTTTTAAGCTGACAGCTTTGCAGAGCCCATCTAACATGCGTCAAGCCTGTGTGTGTGTATATATATATATATATATATATATATATATATATATATATATATATATATATATATATATATATATATATATCTGTGTGTGTGACAAAAGTGATATATATATATATATATATATATATATATATATATATATATATATATATTATATATATATATCTGTGTGTGTGTATGTATATATACCACAATATTATGTTGTGTGTTGCGTGTGTATGTGTGTATGTATGTATGTATGTATGTATGTATGTATGTATGTATGTATGTATGTATGTATGTATGTATGTTTGTGCGAGTGTGTATCATGTAAACTGACATATTTCTTTATTGAATGTAAATTACAGAGTATCAATAATATTTGACCGACTACAAAAGTGTATTTCATTTAATCGAGATAATAATTACATAAAGATTGTCACCCTTTTCCTAGGTTCATTACTTAAAGGTTAATATAGGCAATCGTTGAAGACTTTTTTATATGAACTGTAAGTGTTCACTGCCGATCATTACAATCTATCTGTAAGCCCTGCACGTAGTTGGAAGCATTACGAGTAGAATTACAGTAGAATTGGGCGGTTTAGGATGGCCGCTATATTGATGACACTACGAACGTTTTAATGAAATCCCATAATCTTATAAAGAAAGTGATAATGCTACACGCGGGAAATAGGCAAAACGTGGAGGAATGTTTTAGTATTCAAACTGTTTATTCTACTTGAGTTACGTATGAACAGGGAACTAATACTTGGGAGGTTGATTTGTGTCAATCTCTCTAGATTCATATCCCTGGTAGGAATTAGAACAGCGAAAATGTTCAACATAATGTACATGGCGACTACAGAATTAATTTGTTGAATTAGTTTTGAACCTTTCTAGTAACAAAAGTACTACTTTAATGAAATCGTTGCCATATATAGACTTCACTGTCTATTGAATACGGACTGTAAATTAAACAAACAATACGTTAGATCCACTTAGAGGAAGCACAGGGTACTTGATAATGGTTTTCACATTTTAAGGAAATCCCGGTTGTGAACAAGATTTTATTTCACATCTGCATGTAATGGTGTATTTCTGTGGTCTTTGTAGCGAGTGTCAAACTGCATAGAAAATTGACAGAGTGTGTTTAATCATCCCACAGCTTGCAGTTGTGAGAATCTAGGTACTTCATTTATAACTGCAGTCTGACCATCGGGTTGATCCAACTTGAATTACAGACTGTTACACCGAAATAAAACTCCAACTTATACAGAATGTTCCAAGAAAAGTCGTGTCGTTTAAATGTTACATTTAAAGTTAGTGCGTAAATATAAGGTATAAGTATATCCGAGTATGTCACGACTTACCTCTCTTTGAAGCGTCTCGTTTGTCAGTGTCTCTTTCTTGCCTTGTGGGTGCCGCATGAACTGCAAGAAAAGAAAAGAAAACTCTTCAGATAAACTGAATGACCTGGCTACCCACACAAAAGTCGAGTAAGTCGTTATGTTCATGATAAATATATGCTGAGGGCTGCTCACAAACCTTTGCAACGTTTACCCCAAAGATGTACTCTTTTACGAAAATACTAGGATCTTGACAGACACACAGGCGTTCACTTTATTGTGACTGATTTTAAAATTCAAACACCAACTCAATTCTTTATTGTTCTGCTCACTTTGGTAATTTGTTAATTTCAATGATATAAACAGCATTCTGTGAACCAGAACCAAGTCGGTGGAAAAAGATACATCAGCATTGAAACCCATAAATTCAAAATTATTTTCTAAACATTTTCTTAATTTCGTTAGCGACAAAAAGTCATTAAAGAAATAGATCAACCGCGTTTGATTTCATCTATACCACACTTCTAGTTTTATACATAACCAAATGTTTCAAAGGTTAAAAATTTGTATAGTAATTTGAAGATGTTACAAAACTAGTTAGTTTTTGTTTGAATCTTGATAATGTTTTACAATTTTAGATTGGTGTTGAAGTATGGTATATCATCATTTGAAAAGTAAACGCATGAAATAGCTAACACATATTCTTCAAAATGTATCACCTTAGCGCCTTCAAAATATTCTAACGTGACATTCCAAAACCCCGATGACTTAGTCTTAATAGGAAATCTAGTTTGGGGGCATCAATCTAAGCAATAGCTTGGTTGTAAACATTTGATAGATTGGGATATTGAGTAAGTAATACAAATCATTGTCGATATACGAAATACCAAATTTAATATCCACGCAATATAGACTTTATTTATATATTCTTTTCCACAATCAATCCGACTACACCCCTGCATTGATCAATTCAAGAATCTATTGGAACATTTGATAAGGTCAGGAAACTGATAGACGAGTGAAGAAAAGGAGTGATTTATGTGTGTATTATTTGATGTGCAATTCCACATCACTAGCTCGTCAATCATCCACTTATTACATGTATACGAGGAAGCAATTTAGGGACGATTAATTTCGTGGAGTAAATAACAAGGCCGGATATCTACCATAAATTGTAGCCTTTGGCAGTTTTTGTTGAAAAGACCTCGAGTGCAAGAACCACTTTTAACTACTCCGAGTATGTACGCATTCTTTTCTAACACACTTATTTTGAAATTATTTTCAAATAACGTTTCGTTACTTATGTATGTGTGTGTGTGTGTGTGTGTGTGTGTGTGTGTGTGTGTGTGTGTGTGTGTGTGTTACATCGAGTATATTCCCATTAGAGATCACTAGTATTGAGAGTATCGACAGGGAAACGTTAATAATTGTAGAATGTGTTACAATGTGTTTGCTATAATATGCGGAATACAGGGTATTTCAATACAAATCGTCTTAGAAATGGGGTTTTGAATGTCCCTTGTATTGAGATTTCGAATTAAAGGAACACCATCTGTAACTTTATGCTTTCTGGTTGTTGATTTTGTTTCAAATTGTAAATCCTTGACATTATACCAATTACCAAATCATGTTGAATTATGTCAAGCAACAATTTGAACCCTTGCTGTATATTAAGATATTTGAAAACAATGATATTATGACATACATTGCTGCCTTACCAAACTCTTCGGAAAAGACTACAATCCGCAGTTAATAAGCCTCGTTGTTCACCAACAGTTCCTGTCTTCGTCTTTTCCTAACTAAGTGTTAGCGTTTACTGCGTATTTTGTTCTCGAAATACAGTCGACATGAGGACTATATACCACTTTGACAAAAGAGTTTAAAAAGTTGAACGTAGCAGGTAAAATGTAATAGCATTGCTATTTATAGTTGTTATATTTAAAAAAAAACATAAGACGAGGAAACTGCAGAAGTTTTTACTAGAGGTTATAGTCAGTTCGTTGGCGCCACTGCCAAATTAATGAAACTATCAATAGAGTGGGCGGACTGTGGGCTTTGATCTTGTTAATTTACTTATGGTGTAGTGTTAAACTTGCAAATATATATGATAATTTTGATAAAAATTCAAGAACTTTTATTGCTTTTCATTCATATTAGCAGTGCTAATCGTTTGATGTAACCACTTGCTATCCTACATCTACTTGACCTACCATTATATGTGTTTAGTATATGCAAATTTGTCATTTTCGGAAGCTACAAAAATAAAACTGCAGACATTTTATTACATGGCGTAAGCAGATATGTGTAATTTGCCTTTAGATGGACGGTGTCTTCCTCTTCATGAATGGAGATAACAGGTGTTTATAGCTATATCTCTATATGTGTATCCTTTAGTTGAGGTGGACAAAAAGAGCCGAAATTGAGCAGACAAGATTGTTAAATTTTCTAATGACTTACTTGAAAATAGGGAAATTGAAACATCTGCAGGTATGTTGTACGCAATGAAGTGAATAACCGGTACGAATAAATAAAAACACACGTATACATAAATGAGGTGTAAACCTGCACTAGAACGAACAAGATGACAACTTGCATGTAGGGGTAGGTTAAAGTGGAAATATAGATGAGGGTTTGCTATTTATTTTGGATTTTTAATTCATGAAACAATTTCATCATGGGTTCCTATTTGAAAATCAATATGAAACAACAGCTTTTTGCAATGTATTATGTTACAAACACAGACTTTGTCAATGTTGTTTCACATTGATAGTGTTATAAATTTAAAATCAGAAATAAATACCCAGTCCTTATCCATGTGGTCACTTTAATTCATGTAATGCTAAAATATATACATGTAAAGCAAAAGACAATAATTAAAACCTTCAACAAAGAACTTGCAACTCATATATAGGTAAAGCTGGGTACAATAAATATGACTTTCAATAAACTCACTGAATCTCAACTCGAATACCGACACAAATACCGGTATGATGAGAATAGACATGCCAATTTTCACGTCATAGTAAATGCAACCTTTATCGATGAAATCTACGGTATGGCTCCAGAAAGGCACCCTTGACATCCTCATACTTCAAAAGCGAACTTACATAACGGAATGTCGAAGATAGAAATAGAGAAAAAAGAAGTGGGAGAAACTAATAATTGATAAAAGCTGGCTTGTTACCTTCATTTGTGTCTGAAATGGAAATTCTTCCATCAAACAGAAATTCTATCGAAAGGAAAGTAATTAGAGGAAATTTCAAAGCTTCTGCACTGACATTATTTAAGTATACTTGTACGGTACCATTGTATTTCACTATCGTAAAAAGTCGATTCACATATTCTCCAAAACATTTAAATCTGCGTTACAGTCTTTTTTTTCATTAACGGCTTGACCTTTTCACAAACTCGAGGTAATTAAGACTGCGAGATGGGGTCGTTTAACACAAGTGAACGATATTAAGAAGGAAAAGTTGACCACTGGATAGAAATGAGATTTAGACAAAGTAATGATAAAAGTAAATAACTAAAATAAGCTTATCTATTTGCAGTAACCAATATGGATTATACAATTTTATCATGGCTTCCTACTTTTGTTAATGTGAAACAGCATATGCCAAGTCCTTGTTTGTAACTCAATAATATAAACTGCAAAAGATTACAAAATGTGTAAAATGTGTATTATTGTACGTACAATAACATTTTATACATTTTTAGGGGGTTTTTTCTCTTTGAGTTTCAAGCACATAGTTGGTCTATGTTGTTTCGTATTAATTTTTCATGTACGAAGTCATGAAAAAAGTTGTTATGTAAATTAAAAATCCCAAATTAATAGCCATTCCTCATCCACATGCCCACTTTAACCTTTACTCATTTTCGTTATATATTTGCATACTAATCAGCTATTCCTGATACATAAAATGAGTATTTTCAGAAGATTAGAAATCCTTCACTGAAACGCCCAGCCATACACTCTATGATGATGATGCTGATGGCGGTGGTGGTGGTGGTGGTGGTGGTGGTGGTGATGATGGTGGTGGTGGTGGTGGTGGTGATGGCGGAGGAGTGGGGGGGGGTGTTACGTTTTTATTACTAATAATTGAAGAGTGGTCGTTATCAAATTATAATTAGTTTGATGAACTAACGCTTTGATGAGTAAACATCGATTCACTCAATCAATACGTATCAAAATGTAATTAAATGTGCGAATGATCTACTCTACGTGAAGAATAGAAATACAAAAAATTCTATCTGAAAGGATTAGCCAACCTGATTGAGTTGAATAATTTCGACCTTCGGGTCATCAATATTCACTAGCCTATAGTTCATATGAGAATTCCATTTGCGATGTTGTGTTAACAATTTACGGAATAAATTCATGTCAGATTCGGTTGTTCTTTATATTCTTCTAATAAAATGATTCGTTAAATAAAACAAATCCTTGTAATATGGTTGTTCTAGAGAAAAAATATTACGATACCTTTCAAAATACTTCACTTTCTTGCGATAGAAGAATCGATGGAGTAATATTTCTCAAATGTCTTAGTAGTAACATACACAATACATGCATCCGTAATCAAGTCTTCTTATAAATCAATACGGAAATTATTGTATTTTTTCGTTTGAAACCCCCAACTTCAATATCCCAGGCAATATGTAAGTATATATTTTCCTTTGTCAATTCTCTATAGTATAGTATCAAATTTCAGAGTAAATGTTTTCTTAGATAACCCACTCCAGGTTTTAATTGATTAAAAGAAGACAAATGAAACCGTTTGGGAAATGAGGAGCAGAATGTGAACTTTTTGTAATTAAATTGGAGATCGCGTTCATGCAGCTGAACGTTGTTCGATTCTAAATAAGCTGGGCATAAAGTAACGTGCAACCTGTAGGTTAGACTCTAAGGAGATTTGGGGGCTATAGATAGAATTTCCACACATATGTGATCAAAATGCACTTGGAGCGTCAAGGCGCCGAATTGGGCATGCGTGATAAATTAAGATTTTTCTCTTGCTTACATTAGTTTTAAGAGAAAACCACTATGAGTTAAGAAGTTTGCACCTGGTGTGATAAGCGCGTTTAATTTATATATATATATATATATATATATATATATATATATATATATATATATATATATATATATATATATATATATATATATATATATTGTAATGTGTTAGATTAACTGATAAAGGATCCGTCCTTGTATTTCACTTGAGGTCGTACTGGAGGATTGAATTTCAATAGACACTAACATGACAGTGAAACTCTACTATACAGCAAAGGATGGCGATTTCTTACTGATAAGTTTACTTGTCTGCAAATAAAGCTATTTTCAAACCAAGGCAGTGTTATTTAGGGTATGTATTCAAGGGGATTAATTGTTTCATTTAGTGAGTGTAGGGTTTAATTTTAAGTGATATCAGTCGGTTTAGCAGGATCTGAACTACTTTTCATGAAATGAATCTAATGCTTTGTAATACCTCCCCCTGATTATTTTCAGAAGTTTTTCTGTACAGTGCTCGGATAGTCAATATCAACAGTGATTATTCCATTTAAAATAACTTTGTGCAATTAGGTCTTGATTGAGGGAAACCTACTTCAAGAAACTTCAGTGTGATCGTGGCTTTTAAGAGAAATTAAACTTCGGTGTGTAAAAAAGATATCATACGAAAAGCAAGCAAATATTAGCACAAGCTAAGATTATAACATTTTCCTTTTAAAATGGGTGAAATGTTATAAAACAAATTATTTTGTTCCAGTTACCCGACCCCACCTAGTTTTCCACTTCCGACCCAAAACTGCTGTTGTTGGTTTTTTTTTACATATTCGAAAAAAAAATAAAATCGCGAAGTCTCGCCAGAAATAGTGGATGCGGAAACTGACTTCAACTTAAAAAGACAACATAAAACTGTTCTTCCAATCTGTAATGGTTGTACATCTGATGGGAAGAAACCTATAACACAGAGACCATATGGAAAACAACGGAAAACATAACTAGCTGAACTAGACACTCAACTATGAAAAAAATAATAAAAATCAACCTACCCCCCACCTATTCTAAAATTGAGCGTAATCGGAACCACACAATTTTTTTTCTCTTGTACTATGACATTACGTCATTCCTTCGATAGTATTACAATGTTGTTTTTAGTAACGTCCAGTGACTTCCTCCACGTTTTAGTGTGCCTAAACCAAATTATGTTACCGATATTTCAAAATAGTATATTGTGAACATGTCTTATTACCAGGTCTTAGTTCTAATGGGAAGTGATTGTTAAGACTATTTTTTAAATAAGTAGGTAACCCATAATGTATATGTTACACCCAATCCGTGAAATTGCCCAATTCATGAAATGGGTAGGTAACTTTACCCAGTTCATGAATAAGCAATCGTGTTGCCCAGGTTTTGAATTGAGTATTGTAAGATATGCCAAGTACATGCAATGAACATCTTTTATAGGACACACACACAAAAAAATAAGAATCAAACAACTTTATTACCATGTATTTACAAACTCATCACTTCACAATTCTTATTGTATTATAATTCAGTGTAGCTTGTCTTTTCAATAAAGTTCGATAATCAACACCCCCCGTTCAAAACTCTTGCCCCCAAAATTTAATTTGGCCCCTTATAGATCGTAATCTATATAGTCTCATTTGCATAAGGTTGACCATTCCATGAACTGGGCAAAGTTACATGCACATTTCATGAATTGGGCAGTTTCACGGATTAGGTGTAACATACATAAAAGCAGGTTTTGTAACTTTACCGATTGCATTCTGATGGCTTAATGTAAGTTACATGTTTATGGCCATATATAGATATACAATCTAGCCATTGATGTGTTTTTTCTAAGTCAGATTAAGTGATAGAAATAAATGTCATGTTTTGGAACAAAAATATAAATGAAGACGCGCTTATTTATATTTTGTAATTTAGACTGACAACAAAATGTAATAAATATAATAAATATGCTACAAATCAGTCTTATATCTGATTTTAAGTAATGCGTATCAATAATTTTCATTCTCGAGGTATGTAGACTGTAATGTAAATGACAAAATAGGGAAATATAAATGAACTTCATGACAATTCAACTTCTGAATACTTTGCTTTATACGTTTTGCTGTCGTCCAAGCGTCTGGAAGAGCATTATAATATGTGTTTATTGTGTCCTTCCATGGTAAATTCTGACATTTTAGAAAGTATCAATTGCAAGACATACATGTAACTGGTATTAATGGTACTCAGAAACTGCTGTAATTTTGATCTACAACTCAATGCTCCAAAATGTCACTGTCGCTTCCTTTATGTCTGTCCGTACTCTCATTTACTCTTTCTGTCTCTTTGCCTCTGTCTGTGTCAATGTCTGTCTCTCTCTGCCTCTTTGTCTCTCCGTCTCTGTCTGTCTGTCTGTCTGTCTGTCTGTCTGTCTGTCTGTCTGTCTGTCTGTCTGCCTGCCTGCCTGCCTGCCTGTCTGTCTGTCTGTCTGTCTGTCTGTCTGTCTGTCTGTCTGTCTGTCTGTCTGTCTGTCTGTCTGTCTGTGTTTCTCTCTCTTTCGCTCTCTCCCTCTACATTTATGCGACATGATTATTATTATAATACTTATCATTGCAGGAACTAATTTCGTTCTCCGTCCCACATCGTACTAATTCCAATTGCGACGATACACTATGAACCTAACAGCCACAGTATTGGACTATTGAACTTTATGATAACATTCATCAACATTTCTATATAACAGTCAAATTGACAGGGTTAGCCATTTGAAGAGTCTTCACAATATTGATGAATGTGTGTGTTACTCGTAACTCTTCAAATAAACATATAGTGAATTGAAGTGTGTATATAAATTGTGTTTTTTTCCACTCGAGGATATCCCAGGTGGTGTATTCAATCAAAATGTGCCATATTGGTTAACTTAATGAAGCGGTTTAGAATTTGCAGTTCACATCATTGGCATAGCGCAAACCAAACGAATTAAAACATTTTGTGTGGACGTGGTTAAGGTTAGCCAACTATTGTTAATTTTTCCTATAATGAATTAGGAAAAAGAAATTGAAAAGATGGGATTGTTCTTCAGTGATGATTCTGTGTGAAAAGTAGAAACGCCAACATGCGAAATTATGAACGTTTACTTCAATCAATAAACGCTCTCCACTAAATCAATAAGGGGTGAGTGGTGCGAAGTCGTCTGTATTCTTGCTTCGTTACACTGATTCTCTTTCTGGCTTTGCTCATTAAACGTGCAAATTTGTCACACAAACTTCGCGGAAATTGGCAATTTCTCGCTTCCAAATCTATTTGTATCCACGTATACACTGACCAAACGTGCCCCGAGGACACATATTTGACAAATGGGCAATTTCCCATGAAAAAATTTCTTGCGTGGCTTCGATTTCTCTTCATCTCCAGTCCTTTAATGGAAGAAACTATTAATTTTCTTTGATGTATTTGAGAAACGAGTTGTGTCATCCGAGACATATTTTACACAATGTGTAATTCAGAAGTAGAAAGACTCAGGTGCCTCGGAAGGGTATGAAGAATTTCCTGGAACTATCTCTAGCGCTAGAGGAATCGAGACACTGAATAAGGACGTTCGTGGATTGTTAGCACTCTAGATAGCAATCACAAAATACATCATCCTTAAAGTTTATTTTTTGTAAACGAAACACAGAGAGAGAGAGACAGACAGACAGACAGACAGACAGACAGACAGACAGACAGACAGACATACAGACAGACAGACAGATAGATAGATAGACAGACAGAGACAGAGACAGGCAGAGAATATTGTTTGACAATATAACTAAGTTTCATTTGATATTTTATGATATACATTTTTGCTGTTGAATGTATTGCGTATTTCCTTAGCGTTTTAATACACATTGTTAATTTGAAAGTTGCGATAACTTTGCAGCCTTTAACATTATATTGATCATACCCTTAAGTGTCGTGCTATTGATGTCTTGAGCATCAAATCAAGATTTTTATACTTAGTCATGAAAAGACAAATCGGTAATATATTTAAAAGAACTGTCGTCCATATATCGATCCCCTTGTAATTAAAGTTGCCCTCAGCAAGTTTTGACCTATCGTCCGAATCGAAAATTAGGAGACAACGATAATGGCGCCTAAGAGATTAGCCGAGCATAAACAAGCTTATGTTTTCGAACCCAAAACTGCAAAACGAACTCCTGGTCGTATTGTGCAATCTACGGCAATTTTCACGCATTGGCAAAATATAACTATCGACTGTTACAACACTATCGAAATCGATCGAGGGGGATATCTTTTTTTAATGATGGATTTATTAAAATAATGCTGTGTCCAATACTTAAAGACTCGTTTAAAAATTCATGCTCGCGATCATATCGATTTAATGAGATTTTGCCTTAGTTGAAATATATAAATTGAATTGGGGAATACTTAACAGGGAGACGAATATCAGTTGAATGTTTCACTGCCTTTGTGCCATTGGCAGAATAGCAAGCCATTAAAGTGAGAAGTCTGCCTAATGTTAAAGTCTCTCTGAATGCTTTATCGAGTGTAAATTACTTCACGGGTTCTTAAGGGGCCTGTCTGATTTGTGTGAATTCATGTATTACGGTCCTTTTAAAGTAACATGAACAAAGAAGCAATACATGTGTACTTGACTTTGGACGTGAGTGTAGACAAGATTAATAAGGTTGTCTGTAAAAATTTCGATCATCATAACTGTGTTCAAGAAATCACAGACGTTATCATGCAAACGCCCTTCCTTGTATTTCAAAGAGTCTAATATTCGAATGTGACATATTTAAAACACTTTTGTAACACGCATATCACAATAAACTACGAAGCCACATTTAGGGTTTGTGAATACTGTCCATGATGGATATCGACCCAATAAAAAATTGGACAAAGTCGGTTAGAATTAATTTGGATGATAAGATGGTTTTGCATAATTTAGAAAATAGGGAAGTTTGAATGGGCTGTGAATATTGCAAAATTCAATACCAGAAAGACTGCGCACGCGACATTGTTGATTAAAAGACTCGTATTATTCATTTAAAATGAATAGAATGTCTGCGAAAAGATCAGATTTCAAATTAACCTCGGTAGTTTTATCTCGCATGAATAAATAAGGCTAATAATATGTAAAAATGGATAAACGGTCAAGGATTTGTATCTAAACCTGACTGTCTGTCCTTCATACAGCTTTAAGCTTGTATATATTAACTTAAGATAAGTTAAATTGGAATTACTAGTGTTTAAATAAATCATATTCTCAAACTCATTTCATCGAAATTTGAGAATTATTTTAAAAATGAAACTATCGACATATATGTCTTTGCGTCTGCAACCTTTTTGCTTCAAGTTTTCAGAATTACAAGAAACAGTGATTTTATAGAATGAAATATTCACTATTTCAAAATTGATTTCAGTAATAAATTATTAAACCCAAAAAAGTACACTTTCAAAAATAATCACAATATTAAAGATTTAATCCCAATATGATTGTCGTTTTCATCACACGAGGTCAATTCTTTGTAGATTTTCCCAGAACTCATTTGAGCATTTATCTCTCCATATCAGTTTATACCGCGGGTTAGTCCATATCCGTCGTAATTCCACTATGTTACAGTAATTACTTTTCAAGTTGGATTTAGTTAATTAAGGTTTACTAGTGCGATGACGTACAGTGCCTTATGAAGTGTATCTCGACTTAACACATCTGCGCTTGCGTTGATTAGTAGAAATGTTGCAGGATTAACCATATAAGATTTTAAAACTAAATTTATCCTTCTCCCAATTTATCATTCTCAGATACACCAACCTTAAATCAAAATGAATCGTAGTTAATATACATTCACTTTAACTTTCGAAGTAATGGCTTATATAAAAAAAATCAAATGTTATCCCTATAAATACTCCTGGCAAGCGAGACACCTGAGTCCCGACTCTTTTTTCCTGGCGTCTGTAGGCTTATAACCTATTCCTGAAATAGGATGACCGTTTATCCTCGGGATTCGTTAGGTAAATACCGTGTGTTATCATGTTGCGTGTCTCCTTTTAGTATTGGGGTCGGCGATAGCTGGAAACAATACCTCCAATCCATTGATTCTTTACCCCGAGAGAGTTTTGTCAGAACGTATTTAGGTCTCCATGGGCGGTCTCACAACAAAATATCAAATATAGATATCCTAAAATCCGCTTACATGATGTTGAATAGAGTAAGTCTACTTATTTCATCATCGACAAATACGCAGTTACGATTGATGAGACTCTTGTCAAATATTTATATCCATTTGGTTCGCTTGTGGATACTGTGCACAACTTTGTTGAATATCTCTAATCATGGAGATATAAAGTGAGCATGCTCTAATCAATTCTACTCATACGGCAATAACAAAACATACATTCAACTCTACCATTGATTTCATATTTGAAAAATCACCAAACGAATATTATCTACCTGTAATTAATATGCTTTCTTTTCTCTTTTTTTTTTGTATTCACAGCGGTAATTTTCAGTTGCTCTTTTTTAGGCTTTCAAGTCATCATCCGATTGCTTTATGTTTACAACATAATCACCTGGCCCATAAAATTTATTTAATTCTTTGCGTAACGAATTGATCATTTGACCTGTTAATACTTTCATTGATTGAGTGGTTTAGCTGCAATGTCACAGAGAACCGTGAAGGAAAATATCTCATTCTTATCATCTCTTTTATCTTCAACGTGGCTTTGCTATCTTGAGTATACGACTGCGGCGAGCAAGCTGTAAGCAAACTAAGATAGACCCAAACTAAAAACTATTGTTGCAACCATGTTGATATGAGTTATCAATGCATGATGGTTAAATTGTACTCACAGTAGGGCATCGTTTCTGATAGTGATTGCTAACTTCAGCGTTTACACTATTTTTCATCAAAGATTGGTTGTATCCACATAACCAAGGTACCGCTATCACCAACTGTCATCTACTTGTGTACATTGAACAATGATAGTTTTAGTTCAACTTTGTGTCTATCATAGCAAGCTGCGTTCTTAAGATGTTACCCAATTGCCAAAATTAATTAGTTATGTATCCTCTCATAAAAACAAAAGTTACATAAAAAGCTGTATCGTACACAAGGTTTTTGTTGTTGTCAATGTATGTTCCAAATTATGCGAAATTTGTTGATTGCATTCTTAGGATCTTGTCTAATTATCAAAATATAATCATTTGTACCACTCACTAATCACTCATCACAATTAAAGGCTCCACCAGCAAGCTTTACTACTATACATGTTGTGCGTTGTACGTGAACAATAACATATGAAATTTGACTTACATTTTTAAGATATTGAAAAAGAACCAAATATCATTATTATGAAAATTAATCGTTATTATCAAAAGATACATCAATGAGCTTTATCATACCAGTGATATTGTTCATGTATGTATAAAATTATATGAAATTTAAAGATTGCATTTTTAAATTATTGCCTAATTGCCAAAAATTACTCTTTAAAATCAACTGTCTTATCAGCAATGTCTGTATTAAGTGATATGAAAATAGAAGCCTGTATGAAAGGAATACGGCAAATTAATCATTGAAACTTAAAGCTTCGCAAACAAGCTTTTCAGGACATATGTGCTTTGGTATCATGAATGTATTTTATATAGAATTTGAAACTTGTAATTTTTAGATATAATCTAGTTACTAATTAAACCTAACCAGTTTTGTTATTACCATTAGGAAGATGTGCACAAGGTTTCATTAGAATTGATGCAGTAGTTGTTTAGATATCGTGATCACAGACAAGCAGAGACAGACTGACACGCACGCACGCACGAACGCACGTACACACACACACGCGCGCGCACGCGCACGCGCACGAATGCAGGCACGCACGCAGACAAAAGCATAGCATAGCATTTCCTTACAGAAGGCAATAAAATAATGAACCTTCCTAAATAACATTGTTGTCATGCTTCGCCGATATAACCAGGATACATCCAGCATAGCTGTTTAGTTAGATTTCCACAAGAACAAATAATTATATATATAGTACTTTATCGTCCGCAATAAGAGGAGTTCAAATATCAAATAAGTGTCGACTACAATGACACAATACTACTACAATATCGTCGGATATGTGTATGTCATTGATTGAATATGGTATCCCTAGTTCTGTTCCTGCAAGTGTGGTTGTATTGATCCATATGTATGTATGTATGTATGTATGTATGTATGTATGTATGTATGTTTGTGGGGGGGGGGATGTACCTGTTTGTTTGTCATTGTGCGTATGTCTATATTGGAGGCATGAGAATATTAATTCCGCTTCCTTAATCTATCGTGCTTGAGGAGACCAACAATTTCCTTTATATTTCTTGTGGGTCTAATAGGCCAAATATCTCAAGCGTCATTGAATCATAAAAACCTGAAGATACAAAAGTATCCTCGTCATTACGTCAAACAGTTATCAGATCAGCGATTATCTCCCTTTCTTCAGGGAGTCAATAAACAATTCAATTTAAGCATTACAGACTTTCATAGTGAGGGAGTGACAAGAACAGGTTTATCGCAAACTTTAGGCGATTGTATGTGTGCGATGAAACAGGACCTGACGGTTATAAGACACTGACTTATCTGTATGTACTTCAGGAAAATAGATTGTATCTAAACATGTTTATATGTGTGTGAAATGAAAACAATTCATATCTTTCTTCTTAAGTGTACTGTTTCCTGAATAATAGCGTATCTGTCAGATAACATCTATCGGGTTATTAGTACCAAATGTGTGTTTAAAGGAATCCCACTCGCTGTTGATAGCGTTTGATTGTTAACACTCGAAAAAGATTGAATCGTCGTAAAAATCTAAAGCTCTGGATTAGATATCTCTGCTTGTTTTACGGTTTACTGAAAGAAGAATTTCAAAGTAATTCATCTGAAAAATTGTTTTTTATGTAGGTTATCGGTATTATCAAAGACAGGTTTTTGACCTAAATGTTCCCGATATTGTGACTGTTATTTTGTTTACCTTTCTGTTCTGCCCAATTCTGTTCAGACTTGTGGTTTATGTTGGTCTGTGGAAAATTTAGGGGTTTTCCATGACCACCTACAATGAGCGATTATGTCAAGGAATTGTAAGAGTTTAAACATATAGTTACGTTGAATTGGTAAAAAGGAATACAAACTTACCTGAAAGGATTGCAAGTAACAATAGAGAGATGCACAAGCCAGTGTTTGCCATTGTTAATGTCTAAGATAGAAAAGACGGGAAAAGGAAAAAAATATTATTTACCAACCTATTACTCATGCGCAGAATAACGCAAGGGTTTACACTGATGTACGAGGTGCATGCAAATGAGCTCATTGTAGTGGTGATTGTGAAACTCAATGAGTGCTTAAATGTGGTAAAGTGGTGATTAAATGGTAAATTCAGAGTCATATATTCACAAGTCGTTAAACAAAGGACGGACCCTGTCAAGGCGAATAGTTCACGCAAAAAAACACAGAAGATTCCCCATAGACGTTAAAAGTATTTCAACTTAAGGAATGTTCACAAAACAGACTGTTCTCTCAATTGAATGAGCTGGCTATGGTGGTCATAGGTGAAGCTATGGATAAGATCGAGTCGAGATTTCCATGCATGGAGGATTTTATGACGCTGCTAATGCCCTTGGAAATGGTGGTTTTAAGACTAAAATACGCCAAGCCTTGAAAATTTTTATGATTATTGCTGCCTACGTTAATGTAAACTTTCGCTGTGACGTAAACGGAATTACTCTCGTAGCATTGAATTCCGATGGTATATAATGTGCAAAAAGTCGTTTCATTTTGATCTTTTAGTTGAATCTCCTCACAATCATTACCAGATAGTAAGATGGTAAGATTGAATAAAGAAGCGATGAACACCGAAAACGACGTTAAATAATGCATTACGAAGAAGGGTACTTTTTTACACTACTTAAAATGGCCATATGGATGAGGATTTAGTATTCATTCAACAATTTAATGATGACTTCCTACTTGAAAAACCAATGTGAAACAACGTAGACCAAGTCTGTGTTTGTAACTCAGTACATTGCAAAAAGCTAAAAGAAAATGTGTAAAAAGTTTGTCATTCTACGTATAATAACAAATATTTTACACAAAACTCTTCGTTTGCCATTTATTGAGTTACAATCAAGGACTTGAAATATGTTGTTTCACATTGGATTTTCAAGTTGGAAGCCATGATAAAATTATTTTATAAATTAAAAGTCCAAAATAAACACCCAATCCCCATTCATATGGCCACTTTAAATACGATCGCATTAAAAACCAACATATTAACACCTTCGTGTTTGCCTATGATTAAACATTGTTGTGTTTGATTGTTTTCAAGTAATTTACATTGAGAAAAATACGTTTCCACTCTTTTCACCAGAGGAAAATATACCATTTGATGAAAAAAGACGTCATTTTTATAACAAATTCAAAGAGTATAAAATCTGATTCTAAAATGGCCATCTATTTGAGTTTCAATACTCGCTTTCCATTAATTACATGAAAGATATGAAAATAATCCCATCATAATAGAACAACTTGTATAATATCATATCATATCAATTAGATCTAAATGGAAGACAAAATGGGGATGCCTCTGAAATTGATTGAAATTGTATCGATCGAGCACTGATTGATGTATTCATTTTTATTCAGAAAATGGAAAGCGTTTGAAATCAAAGTTAAGTAATATGGAATATAGGTGATATTGCCATGAAACCAGGTCAGTTTGTTTACATTACATGCACTTAAATTATGGATCAGTCGTTTACGCATGATGTGTGTAGCATATTCTCGTTAGTTGTAACATGTTCATTAATCAATATATATATATATATATATATATATATATATATATATATATATATATATATATATATATATATATTATTGACAACATTCTATAAACATTGTTTTGAAGGTGTACAGATAGGATAAAACATTGATGGATTTTTAATTTATAACACAATTTTATAATGGCGTCATACTTGAAAAATCAATGTGAAACAAGATATGGCAAGTCCTTGTCTGTAAGTCAATACATTGCAAAAAAATGCAAAAAAATGATAAATGTGTACAATCTGTGTTATTGTACATACAATAACAAACTTTTTGCACATTTATTTTTTAGCTTTTGGCAATTTATTGAGTTGCAAACACAGATTTTGTCAATTTTGTGTCGCATTTATTTCTCAAGTAGGAAGCCATGATAAAAGTGTTTTATAAATTAAAAATAAATACACAATCCTCATCATTTCAACCTCAAAGTGAGATAATAACGCCAATTTAGGACAGTTCTAAAGATCGAGCGGTACAACGATAATTACTGTTAAATGCTGTTGAATAAAACTGTGCTCAAAGTCTAGTTAATATTAAAAGAAATTTAAACAAAGTAGGTTATATAATATATAGTTACTTCAAGGCTGTTACTTTTGTTCATGCTCTCTACAAAAATAGTTGTCATGGATTTTAAGTACAGTTCAATGTCAAGTCGCTTATTAGGAGGTATGTATGTATCAAAACATCTAATGTCAAGCAATTCATGTAGGTATTTGGAAACTTCCGAAATATCATAATAGCCACTGACGCCTAATTATCTATTCCGACTCAAGAAAGTTTGACCATGATCACGATCGTCATTCTTACATTATAGATCTAAGCACGTACCGTTTGAGAATCTTATAATATGGATATGCCTTGTGAGGGAGAACCTGTTTTCCTCACACAGGTTATTAAATCACTGTACTGTATTGTCATAACAGATGTATCATTTATCAAATGCAACCATATCTATCATTTGATATAACATTGGTTCACTATTATTGTTATTTAGCATAAATATCAAAAGTGAAATTATTGTGGATGTTGGTATTGCTTATTTAAATATATGCTAAAATGAGTACAACAGATTTTGCTTTACCTTTTTCAAAATAATGGGAGTACATCTTAACCAATTTTAAGAATAACCTTATATATCACAGAACATTTATAAGCAACTCTTTTATGATATGGGTTATGTAACGACAAAACATCGATCCAGGCGTTAACATAATGTCGATTTTTTTCTAGCAAAATGCTTGAGTGCTTTACGACTCTTTTGCCATGCCACCCATATTGATAACCCTATAATCGTAACATCCGGGCTATTCTATGCATGGCACTGATATGTCATTTGACGTTAATACTTGGTGAATACTCGTGATCCTTCGCTGCAAATCACTTGAAGGGATGTTATCGAGATTGATCGTATTTTCTGATTAGACAGAAAAACAGCTTTGGACTGGCGCCAGATGCTCACGGTGACTAGGTAAAACCAAGATGAATGACTTACAAACAAAAAGTAAAATCAGAAGAAATAACTACTGGATGAATAATTATGATATTTAGTAATATTTTGTATGGCAAGTATTACCGTAATTATATGTCGTTTTATCTGTGTATACATGATCAAATAGCGGTCGATACAGTGATCAACAATTGGTTTGTGATACCGTAGAGATCACATAAAAATCTGTACAACAACTTGGTTCTATTTTTTACAATAAAAAAATAGTTTGTTTTTTTTTATGTAAGAGTTTTTAAAAAGATATTTTCAATAATATAACTATGAAATGTTGATGGATCTATGTGGCATAAGGCAAAGCTAAAGTTGATGTAAAGGATTCATAACTTAACATCATTATGTTTTGTATTTGTTTCAGATCGCTTGCGCGCCAAAATCGTTTTTATAAGCAAAATTCATAATCATGAAAGATAGTACAAATCAACCGAATGTTGAATATGAGTGGTAACAAATGTTAGGTCTTCAACAATTATGAAGAAAGTGTTAATTCATTCATTCATTACAAATTAATGTGTGTAGTAACAGTTTATTAAAAATATTTAGAAGTCTAAAATCAGATTTTGTATGGGTAATCTGATCGTCCATTTAGAGACAATCGCACAAAGTCGTTTAATGAGCTTGTTCGTTTAGGACAAGACTCTCTCCCCTCCTTCCCCTTAACGTACGTTCACAAGTGCGATATGGACACGTTTATATATATGATTTAAAACAATGGTGAAATATGTAGCGGTCACACCACTACGATCAATGTAATGTAAAAACACGATGGTAAACACACATTCAAATACTATCGGAAACCCAGCACTGTTTATCACATTAGAAGTCAATTTTAATCAACTTATCAACATCTCAGTAGTAAATACAGAACCTGATGTCATTGAAAGCGTGAACGTTTTCGAAATTTGGTTAGTAGTGCGAAAATGAAGTTCAGCAATCGCGTTGACGCCAGATCCCCTCCTCACTAAAAGAACGAAGTTCGTTTAATATTGAGCTTGTGTAACATTGTGCTAGAGTCCATTCATGACAATGGCGTCATAAGTTATATCAATGTGAGACATCATAGCGAAATCTAATTAAGATGAAAAGAATCTAACTTCTGTGATATAAACTTGATATGTTCACGATCATTTCAATAATGTGGGAATATTTGTTTCATAAGAACATGATTAAAGTAATGTTCTGCACAGCAAACGTTATACATCAGGGACACTGGTTTCTTCTTTTACAAGGCGCCATTGTTATCTGATTTGTTCTCAAAAAAGGTTCAAAGCATGACCTTTTTCATAATGAAATTACCTCGCCTCCGTGTCCATACACACTCTTCCTTAATTTGAGAGGGTAGTGAGAAATGCGGCTATGTGATCGCTGTAATGAACAAAAAAGGAATGTCGTTCTGTTCTTTTAGACTAGGAGAAGACGGTATTTTTAAACACGAGTAAACGTGAAACTATTCAGGCATTCCTTTCACATATTTTAATTTCTCTAAGTAATCCGCATATTCAATGCTAGATGAACAAAATGGTACTTTCAGGACCGTACAAAGGGAATTATTCGTTGACATTTATATATTCATAGATCATTTATGTATGTTTAGTTGGAATTAAGGTCGTTTAAAGGTATTTACAAAATTGCTGCATGGCGAAAGGAAACACGCATGTTTAGTTGAGGTGTATCTGAAACCGGTACACACATGGGTGTTGTAAAGTGCAGGATAATATGTCTTTGTGTTAAGACGCTAGAAGAGTACCAAATAGTGTAACTTCACAGTCCAAGAACCATTAGATTGTTATCTAACCTCCCTTCAGAGATTTGATGTTTTTTGAACTTTGAATTTTGAAATATGTGAAATATGTGAAATATGACCAACTTGATAGAAGAATCGTGAGGCTGTAACGAGTTCTCTGATTAAGTTGTACTCCCATATAACAGTTTTTGATTAATAACATTTACTGCAATCAAAAAAGAGGTCTACCTGGACACGACTTGAGAGGGTATGCAAACTAGCACAATACATGAAATGTGGTAAATAAATAAATACTAGGTACACTCCAAGTACGATGTACATGACAACGCTGCTGTATAATACAATTTCTGCCCATGCATGTATGGCCAGTTAATGCATCAATCAAATTGGATTGCATTTAAGTGAGGCAGTGCAGGAAAGACCATAAAAACGAACAATTGGACTCATGTATTCACTCTATTGGTAATGTTCGCAAACAGTGCAACGTACCGTGTCGTACATATACACAACTTACGTACTATACATAATTACTGACGTCACTTCCTCCTTACCAAGCAAACGTAACGTCCTCCTTACAAAACAATGAAGTTGTGTCATAATTGAAATACTGAGTACCCTTGATCATATAACAGAGAACAAACAAACAAATGTACGTCTGAGATCGTTTGGCTAATGATTATATATATATATATATATATATATATATATATATATATATATATATATATATATATATATATATATATATATATATATATATATATATATACATACATTTACTATATATATATATATATATATATATATATATATATATATGTGTGTGTGTGTGTGTGTGTGTGTATGTATGTATGTATGTATGTATGTATGTATGTATGTACAATGTATGTATGTATGTATGTATGTATGTATGTATGTATGTATGTATAAATGAATAATATGCATATTATGTATATGTATATATAATCATTATTGTAAAATCAACAATGATATGAATTTACTCAATTCACACCCTTTCAATCGTCTACCTTCCCATCACTGTAAAGCCATCAGTTTGATTATAAATGTATCACTGTCAACAAAGACGGGCGAAAACTGTCAAAATGAATTAATGGAGTATGTTTAAAGATCTTTTAAGACAAATATTGTTAATGACCAGGAAACGTGCAAATGCATTTAATGACTCAGTCAATGACAATTTCTTTGTTGGAAAAACCATTACACTGTTAGTTTAAGGATCACTTTACCCATCACAAGATGCTTTTTTTCTGAGTATTCAATGTCTGGACACACTAGATAATTTTGCGATCATCAATCTTGGTGATTACGTACGCTGTCCTACATATGGTAGGGTTTAACTTGTTTTGACATCAAATTTATAAAGTATCATCAAATTGAGGCCTTTTTAGACAAACATGAACAATACATCAACAGAAATGAATGTCAGGAATTAATAAAAGACTTTTTAATATTTGATATGTCATTAGTACAGTATGGCTGTTTGATCGAAACCTCACAATCAATTTTATTTTCTTCAATACTATCGACAGGAAAGAAAACTTGAAACGATACAAGTTAAACAATAGTTTGAAAGCATGCATTATTCACCGGAGGTATATATCCTAAACAACATTGATCGATTCTATTCTGCAAAGGGTTCAATCTCTTTATTTGAATTACCTTATAAATCCTATCTAAACATTGATTATACTAAATAAAGTCTGTAAGAAATATTTTTTTTCTTTTAAAGGATAAAGTACGTCATTCGGGGGTTAAGACAAGGTACCAAAGAACATTAAGATTGATCTAGAATAAAAATTAAGAGTTATAGAAGCGTGTAAGTACATGTTGCCCCAAATGGATTTACTTTACTTAGAGATTTAGTTTACCGCTAAGCGTACTTCAAAAGGGTTCTAGCGTGAGGATCAATATGTTTCAAGAATAGTTGAACATCCTTCTGGCGTCTTCAAATAACTTTGTTTCGCTTCGATAACCCTAAGTACGTAGCATACAACCGAGATAAAAGCGCATGTCTCCGATTACTTCCCGTGTTTAGGACGTTTGTTTGCGTAGTATAAATCGCAAACCCTTTGAAATTTGTGTCTGGATACTTAATTTGTGAGGAGTAAACGCGAAAAGGGTTGCCACGTTTTGGAAAGAGTAATGAAGTTGTTTTTAACCTATACATCACGTCAAAATGGCTACCATGGTCACCAAAGTATGTATCATTAAAATGATAGAGTATCATTCGATCTATCATCGAAGGTCTATCCACAAACCATATGCCCGTCATTAACGATGTCATGTCACTCACTCGACTCATCACTCAGTTGTTTTCAGTCACTCGACTCACTCAGTTGTTGACATATTACCTTCGATCGGCGCTATCCTAACATCAGAACGAACTCGGAATATTTTAGAAACGGATTCTTTCATCTGAAGATAATTTTTAATCGTTTACATACTTGTCTTAATGTCATACTGGCAAAATGTAGTGTTATCTTAGGTTTATCGTTAGCTTTCATTAAAAAATATGACAATACAATTAAGTTATATAATGTTTATAACTTCATTGTAATTGCCTTATTGTTTCCGTTCTTTTCAGTCCTCAATTTTCATTTGTCTCATTTTAGAAGCACAAGTGGAAAGTAATTTAGGCATAAAAATGTATTATCTTTTCATTAACATTCATACTTTACGTTGTCAAAAAGTTGTACAATTGTGATAACTCGATGTATAATTAAAATGTCTGATAGATTATTAAGTCTTTCTAGTTAGAACAAATTTTACCCATTCTGTCAGAATCTATAAGGATACATATTAGGTATTTACAAGCAACTCGTAAAATGGGCTCATATGTACATATTATATACCCTCGATTTTTTCAAAGCAGCTTCTCTTTTTATAAGTATTGTTCAAAACCTTCAAATGCCACCTGTAAATCCTCTGATTCGAATGATTTTCACAGACAGCAGCTTACTGAACATATTTTCACCATAAGGTGTTCTCATCTCAAATATCTGTCACTTAAATCCAATCCACACAAGTAACTCTGTACACTGATAATGCGAGGTTACAGCTTGAACCCTGAACTTTTTTTCCATTGATAGAAACAGATGGGAAAGGAAATAGCAAAGTGGTTCACCTAATATCCTTAATCAAAATCCAATTCGCCTTTCAAGATTTATCCACTGTAACAGAAATGGGAAATTCGGTAGGGATAGACATTTTAAAGTACATGGCGAAGCTTGTCTACGTTGGTCATTAGCTATTGGTGAATGCGTGTACAACATATCTTATGTGATACATTTAACGTTAAATGTCGTTGACAAGGCAGTCAGCATTGCCAATTAACTTATTTCGGAATAACCGTGTGCACGTACATGTTATCAAAATGACTGACTCTTATATACGATCTGAGATCAGTATATGAATATTAAATACTCAAAACTCACCTATGATACAGCAAAGTAGTAATGACTCTTTTTAGTATAAACCAAAAAAACTGTATATGTAAGTATTTTTGGTGACGACGGTGTCCTGAAGATGCATGCAGTATATGTGTTAATATCAATAAATCTTGAGCATGGACAACCTTGCTATGATATATACATATCACGTGACCTTGTCAATTTGCAGATTACTTCATTAGCATACTTTTCGAGAAACATTTGTTTAGCAGTAAATGTAGCTGCTATGTGAGGAGCGAGACCTTAACCTCTCTTACCGTCTTATGTTTGCACATACTCTAATGTAGATATACGAGAATCAATCTAGTCATCAAACAGAGATGTAATGAAGCGATCGAATCGAATGAAAAATGGGTCCCAAAGTGGATGTATCTACAAGTGTAATGTTAAGGCTTATAGCTACAGAAATATTTTCCTTAAGCTTCTATCTGCTGAGATTTTTGGAGATATTTTAACGCTCATAGATTGTTTTTCTTCTATTCACCGAGGTTATTGGAGCAGTGTCTTGAACACAATGCAGTTTCCATAAAATGTTAACCTGTGATAGATCTCCTATCTTTCAACTACGGGGAGAGATCAATAGTTCAATATAGGATTTTTTAAAAAAATTACTTTGGGAGTGGATGTTCGAGCCATTTGAGTTCCCATCCTACAAAAAAGAATTTTACTTTTAATGTACATGTTTTGTTCCCCATAATATAACTATTTCAAAGAACCGCTATGAAGGGAAAAATTGACGATTTTTCGATAAAGTAAGTGTGTGACACTACAATACAGTAAATTATCAACAAAAGAGCTATTCTTTCTTGCTACATACTGGCTTTTATTCATAGCACTGCATATTTTTTTACTACTACATAATGGTTTGAAATTGATTGTGCTGTCTGAAACATTATTTTCAATTTTGGCTAATTTAGTTAGAAAGGGTGGGAGAGGGGCGTCTGAAGTCTAACTAAAATAATTTATTTGTTTTAATTGAACTATTGATCCCCCCAACACATTAGTTACTTTGATCTATATTTATGATTAGCCTTATGGAGTCATGATAGGTGAATGGTTAGCGTGACCGGCTAGGAATCTACAGGTTGCAGGTTCGCTGCCTGCTTTTTGTTTCTGAGTGGCGAAAGTCCTTGAGCAAGAGATTTGAACCACGACTGTGCCTCAGTCAACCCAGCTGTATAATTAGGGAACTGGTAGGATGTAGGTTGCAATGTGAAGGCTTTAATCCTTGTGCTGAAATGGCTGCAATAGATTGTGTGCTTCCCGGGGAGTTGAGGGAGGCTAAAGGCGTTTGTACCGTTCTGATCCGAGCCAGGGGTAATAATTGTAAAGAGCTTTGAGCATGGTGTGGGAAAGCGCTATATAAGAACCCAACATTATTATTACTATTATTCCTCTACTCCTGTAGCGTTTCATTTAGCACTTCTCCTTCAATTCCTTCAATGTAGAAGGTTACACAGAGTAATAAAAAAGTCGTTCAATAAAGAACACAATGCATACATTGTTGTTTAATCTATCATTACTCTAACCCTTAGAAATGGTAAATTGATTGTTCCAAAAAAGGGAATAAAATCCATGAGTTTTATTATGACGGTTTTGGTATGAAAGTTGAGTTCATCAATATCTCTAGAAATCACGTCTTGATGTGTGTGGAAGTGACTTGATGAAAAAGAGATGACTCCAGAATTCTACTTACTCTGTCAGAACCGTCTCAGAAAGGATTTCTTTGATAGAAGATGAAAAATGAGCATTTATCTGAAACGCAGTTATTGTAGATATAACGTTAATATGAGTCTTAGCTAACTCCTTAACTGCCATACAGAGTTAAAAGACATGGTTATGATTTGGTTTCAAGTACAGCTGAGCCGATGCTACCCCTTTGATCATTTTCAATACGTTCCTGCCTATATTCTAATTACTCGAAAATGTAAGAACTTGCAGTACAATGTGACATTTCATGTTAACACTGTATCTTTTTCACATGTGGTGCGTTGACAACTTTCGTGCCATTCGTCTAAGCACCTGGGCCTTTTCAGGGGTCAAATTAAAAACGTTTCCCCGAGGAGAATTATCGACGAGAATTCGAAGGAGGAGAAATTAATATTATGAAAGAAGCTGAAGAGAAGAATTGTCATTTGCTTCGGAAGTATTCGTTTATTTGGTGGTACGTTGCACGAATTCAATTTTACCTCTTTTTGCTGTTTGGGGAGTAACAGGTGAACATTTCACTTATTTATTATATATGTTATAATCGTGATTAAATGTAGCCCTGGCAAAGGTAAATTACAGAGTCACAATATATAGCAGATGGGTTAAATTGTATCCGGACAAGATTTGAATTGGAAGTGAACATCACACACAGACAACCGAAGTAGTCGTGAGTAAAAATTTACCATAACAGTGAAAACGTCTTTACATGACGATAAGTCCATTAAGTTACACATTTGAGAATGTTCAATATTGGTAGAATTGGCTAGCGTTCATACCAACGAATTTCACGATCACGCCAATTAATACTTATGGTACGTTTGTAGGCTGTATACAGAGCTAACAATACGTGGGATAGAAATGAAGAGTGTAGGCAGGAGAGCGACGAGAGGCCGCGCTGCTACTGAATTAGAAACGAATATGGGAACATGCATATGAAGAATGTTTGGCCGTAAGTAATTGCAAATATACTAGACGTATTAGTGTTTTGATGTCACAACCGAAAAACACAGTCTCTGAACCATTTCCTTTGTGAAATTCTTTCGTTGAGGGATATTTGACCGATATCATTTACCCCGCTTAAGAGGCCATGAAACTTGATCTATTCAATTTCTCATTCTCCTGAAAATATATCTCCATGTAATAAAATGTAGAAAGATATGTAATGATATTCACGATTGTCCGCAGAATTATGCCTTCGTGTCAGTTTGTCACTAGAGGCTTTGTATTGCATGCTAGCTAGATTTCATGCCTTATTAGATGTATTTGTGATCTGTCGCGATGTTTCCTTGTTACCGCTGAATCGCCTTGGGAAATCAATCGTTCACATCTTATCCCGGTGTGGCCCAACTCATCAAACAACTTCAAAAGAGCGTAAGTCAACTTAATTTGCATCTCAATATTTCTGACGTTACTAGGGCATATTTTCGTCAACGAGTACGCACACTTCATCGTTTACATTCATTATTATCTCACGATTAAGCGTTAGAACTTTTCTTAGTTCTTTCAAGGTTGTCTTTAAAATATAATAAATGAATAAGCTGCTTGGCATTCGTAAAAGCTGAAACACCTTTTTGACCTTGCAAAACTGGCGACTACCACTCAACTAACCACAATGACCACTCAACTATCAGGCAAACTCCAGTGTTCAAACCACTCAACTATCCGGCAAACCCTTGTGGTCATACCACTCAACTATCCGGCGAACCCCTGTGGTCATACCACTCAACTATCCGGCAAATCCTTTTGGTCAGCCCACTCAACTATCCAACAAACCCTTTTGGTCAGCCCACTCAACTATCCAACAAACCCCTGTGGTCATATAACTCAACTATCCAACAAACCCTTTTGGTCAGCCCACTCAACTATCCAACAAACCCCTGTGGCCATATAACTCAACTATCCGACAAACCCGTGCCATACCACGCAACTATTCGATAAACTATTGTGGTGGTCAGCCCACTCAACTATCCTTAAACCCCTGTAGGCACAGGCTATAGTTTTTTCCCAATATTAACGGATATCTAAACAAGAATCGCTTTATGAAGATTAATTTCCTAAACATTATATATCAAAATGGTGTTTAAACAACTATTGTTCGACCTTCGACTTCAATTTGTACGAAAATGATTCCGTAGCAAGTGACTGTGATTTTTTTCAAATTGAACTAAACGCAGTCAATCATAGGCAGGTGCGTTTAGTACGTTCCATTCCTATACTGCTGGAGGCGAAAACATCCCTTATACGTATCTAATTTTGGCGATGTTTTGCCGTGCTAACAAAAACGTTAGCCGCGGGAGAAGTTTAAATCGTGTTCGGTTACTCAACTAATAAAAAGTAACAATGTTTTTTACTCATGATTTACTCTCACTATCAGTTGCATAGTCAGTTCGTGTCCATGCATGAACGAGCAGATGAAACGACAGTGTTGAAGTTTTTAAAAGGAAAACTATCATCTCCTCGCGTTAGTTCATTTTGAATGGCAATAATCGCCTACTGACTTTACTTTGGCTATTGTTGACGAGATGGGAGTGTACTTTCGTTTGTATGTACAACTTTTCTAACTTGACAGGACTCTTAGCAGTGGTAACCGGAGGCTATCCAAGACAATTACTGTCATATACATACTGTCATATATATATATATATATATATATATATATATATATATATATATATATATATATATATATATATATATATATATATATATATATATATATATATATAACTCGGTGAGTATCAATCTGCTATAAGACAGTGCTCTATACCGCAGTGGCAGAGCGTAATAGTTTTGGTAGTACTGGAACTCTTTCTTGGGTGTAACTCGGAGTTTCACGCATATTGCGATCATCAGACACTCGAGTGTCTGATGATCGCAATATGCGTGAAACTCCGAGTTACACCCAAGAAAGAGTTCCAGTACTACCAAAACTATATATATATATATATATATATATATATATATATATATATATATATATATATATATATATATATATATATATATATATATATATATATATATATATATATATATATATATATGCGCACACACACATATATATATATATATATATGCGCACACACATACACACACACACACACACAATTTCATTCTTCTTTCGCCAAGTAGAGTGTTCAATCACCTTGGAGACCATTTCATACATACGTATTCATAAAAATGAAAGAAGACGAGTGTGATATTACATTATGGATTTACACTACGGACCGTTTCACCAGAAGGAACGTAGTGTAAATCCACTCGTCGTCTTTCATTTTTATGTATTTATACATACATACATACATACATACATACATACATACATACATACATACATACATACATACATACATACGGTTTATTAGATAAATGTTAAAGTTTGACTACTGTGAAAATGTTGTCATTTAAGAACTGTGATTAGTTTCCCTACCAATGATGTATATGAGTTTCCCTACCAATGATGTATATGAGTGAGTTTTGACTCTAAGTACGATTGATGGCGGGGTTAACACATCTACGGATATTGGAATGAATACATTTTCATTTTCTATGCTGACTGTTGCCTTGCATGTAATGAATACAACTAATAATGCAAGTATTCTTTGTCGGTTTTCAGATCATTGCAAGATTCAAAGCGTCATGACCCTTCTCGGGAAAACAGCCGTGATTGCCAAACCTTCAAGGGGACGCCATTGTTTAGCAAACCGCCAACTCATCCCGTTCATCAACTATGAATAGGAAAGAACTGATTGCAGTTATCATTCATGGTTAAGATTACAGATTACTTTCATACATCTATGTTGTAACACAAAATAGCCGCCGGTTTTGTATAATCAAACAACTGTTGTGCATTTATAGCTTATCTCACAAGACCACAGTAGATGTGTTGTGTTGTGTTGGGACCATAATCTTTGTCTTAGCCTTGTAGGTGCCATTAAAACAACACTATAAAGTTACCGTTGGCACTTACCCTTAAAACAAACAATGAATTGAATCAGGTACATTTTCCTGATAAGAGTAAAGCACCGAATAGGTATAGTTATACATCATTTTTCCTCAAAACTCTACAATTTGATAACACGTGTCAACTCACATTTGTGATTAGCGGGTACCAAAGCCTTGCAGGGCAGCAGTTTAAAATTTGAATTAACCCGTGATGTTTAAATATGAAAGAGTTCGCTAAATGACATATTGTCCTATGTGTATCATGTTTGAACAATGTATAATTTACGATTATTTTTGTGTTATTTGATACATGAAGTGATGACACCAACTATAATTTCACACTTGAGTATAGATTCTACGTCTGCGTAACTTATTCTATAGCTATATATTCTAGCGACTTTGTTGAAATGGAATTCTTGTATCATAAATCAACTTTAAAAAAAACTATTTACCTGGATAACCAATATGAATATATTTTGTTTTCAAAAAAATTCGTTGAAACCTTCGCATATCAATTGGAGAGATGCCCTTCTTTGCTATCAGAAGCCAGAAGGCTTACTTCTTGAAACATGATAAGAATTATACCAATATGTCATTTGACATTTGATTGCATTTATGTTTTCATGTGATTGTGTATCTTCCGTTAAATTGTATCACGAAAATAATGATGTACATGTTCATCATTATTGCAATATACCTCTGACGATACTTGCTTCATTTTGAATATAAAAACACAAATATAAAAACTCTCTTAAGCATACTTAGGCCTTAAATAGTCCAATACTTTGGGGAGGGGGGGGGGGAGTGGAAACAAAATGTTCAAGTTGAAAGGGTCAGTTGCCATCATTCACATTCAGTTTTTAGCATGTATGTTAAATGGTAATGAAAGTAAACTAAATCAAAATATTAAGTTCCACTTTCCGTATATGATAAACGTTATTGGTGATATGTCATTACTGGTATGTCTAAAGAATTACTAAGTCAAAGCCAACTAGTTTGACTACTTCAAGTCCTATATTATATGTTATCTACTTTCCATTCGGCAGACAGGCTCTAATTCACTTTTTATCATTTGTCTATTATTTCTGAATCCGAAATGATAATGCTAAAACCACTATCATGTAACTTTAGTAGGAAGACAGACCGTACACGTCAAGCCTTGCCATTATCTCTGTAGATCAAATGTACTGATTTCCAAGTCGTACCTGGAGTCAGTCGCCACTGGTTTGTATGTGGCGATTTGTCAGTGTTTACACAGATGATTGAGGGGATTTAGTGAGTGGCAAAACTCCCACCAGAAATAGTGCCATCTGGTCATCTCCTTAATGATACGTTGCTGAGCAACCTTTCTTAAAAGATCATCGGTTGTCAGGTTAAGGTGAAGACATCTCCCTCCCTGAAGATTAAGATGAATTGGTTATAGTTTTGTGATGCATGCCAGAAAGATTAATTCTTGGAAGATATCATGCTAGAGTTTTCAGTATTAGGTATCAGGGAAGAAGTCTATTCAACTAAACTTTTTCTAGCGACTCTCCTTTAATTAGAAAACTCGCCTTGAATGTTTGCATTTAATATTCTTGATGAAATGTAAAACAAATTGTTGCATCGAAATTTAAATATGAACCGTGGTGTCTGTTAAGTTTGTATGATAGCTGGCTAAAGTATAATTCGGCGTGTCCTCACGTATGTAAACATTCAGATGTGGCAATTTGACATTGAGAACTTGTTCTGAAACGCTACCGCTTGATGTGATAATGATGTGACAAACAGTACTCCTTTACGCACCTTGGCGAAGAACTAACACTTTATGTATGTTGATTATAGTCAGTTCAACATTTACCTGACGCCGCTCTTTACGCAGACGGGGTATTAAACAATAGAACATAGCAGAGTCTCCTCACGTACTCGACAATTCCTCTTCCTTCCTTCACATCCGATAAATCTCCTTTACGAGATTAACGTAAAGCGTTGCAGACATTGAGCCTTTTATTGAAAATGCGAACAATGGTATAACATATTGTCTTATTGAGAGAGAGAGAGAGAGAGAGAGAGAGAGAGAGAGAGAGAGAGAGAGAGAGAGAGAGAGAGAGAGAGAGAGAGAGAGAGAGAGAGAGAGAGAGAGAGATATGGATGTGCATATTGTATGGTAAGAAGAGGACTATGAGAAGCGGGATCATGCAAAGAAATTTCCCTCGCTGAGGGGTCACTGAGAGTAAAGGAGAACGCTACGGGAGAATACACTCCATTAACAAGGAGAAAGCCGAGTGGTAAATCATAGCAGCTTTGAGTGAAATACAAATTGAAAATATCGACCTCTGCTATTCTCATAATGTTAATGATTTTGCGATGAATATCTAATATTTAGACTGTTCTCCAAATATTAATTAAAGTGGTTACTGATGTGATGTTTTCTTGCTTATGGATTCAAAAGGAAATTAGGATTCAATTCACTTGGTAGTCTTACTGCTTTAAATGTCGTTAAAGTGTTATTCTAAGCATTTTAAGCAAGTAATAACAGGTCATAATATTGTACCTGTCTACTCCAAGTATTTTTACGACCATGGTTCATGTGGCGTACAGCGTACCTTATTGCTGGGCGATCATTCGCAAAAAGCTTACACCTTTATCGTGAACAGCAGAATACTGATTTCACTGACGAGTGTATAGTATCCACTTGTGCTAAATTCAACTGACAATGAGAGGAATTTAAAACTAATATTGTTTATCGACTTTGAGTTAAGTTGTTAACGTCGCAACTAGCTATCTAAAGCTTATAAGTTATATGTTTGTTTGTTTGTTTGTTTGTTTGTTGAGGTTTGAATATTTCATATGATGCTAGCGCCCCAAACGTATCTTTAGCAATGATTTGTGTACATGCCATTTGCTGAGAAAAGTTGAGCATCCGTATTTTCGCACAGCATACCATTCTGGAAGTTAGATTTGTCTGGAAACGCTGAAATGTTATCATTTTGGGCGCCTGCTCCGTTTATTTTCCATCCCCGCACCACAGTCGCCATGGCAATATTTACAGTGTATATATACAAGGTGACGTAAAACAACCAATCAAATCAATATTGCTATACAACCTATGTTTTAAATGTCAGAGCCTTGCAGATTGTGATGTCATGAAACTCACATTATGTATTGCAGACAGTAAACCCAAATATAATAACGAATTCAATATCTGTATGATATTAAAAAGTAAGCAAACTATATAAAATTCACCAATTCGAAGTAATGTCAACAGTCAGTGACTAATTATACTTATTAAAACTTAATATATCCATTCAGTATATTTAGTGAGGTAAAATATTGAAAGAGTGGTTTTGTTTGCTGTCTAAAACTTTTATGTGTCGATTGTTCGGTAGATTGTGAAATCTTTATGGAGAGCTGTCATTAAAAGAAACGAAAGGTAGATGGTATAACTTTCTATTATTGCGATGTGCTGTTTTACACTATATCAGTTTACCTTCCGGCAACTAACCGTTGACTGTGTGTTGTTTTAAGAGCGTCGAAATAAGAAAAGCCGCAACTAAAATATATTACATTATTTTTAATCACAAAACTTTGCGGGCTTTGACGTCTACGATATCTCCGGGTTAGTCAGTAAAAATAAACAGTTCCCTTTCCATTCCTTTCTATACACACATTTACTTACAAAAAATACCTGCTCGCTAAAGATATCTGAAAATATGTTCTAGCTAATAAACGTTTTTTTTCCTTCAATAAATACATTGTATTTCAGACGAACACCCAAGCACCTGTTGATATTATGTTAACAGGGCGAAATGTAGTCAGAAAAGTTGCAAAATCTTTGAGGCGAGTTTTGTTGAGACTATCCATTTTCCCTTTGTATAAATATATATTGAAGAGCCTGTTGAAATGTAAAAGTTTACATTTTAGCAGAAATATAGCCTTCATATTTCGCACCTATATGATGGTATTGAAAGGTGCAGTACTTTTATAAAATAACAATAATATATAGTTCCTTTCGACATCTTTGAATGACGATCCTCTTATAGCACCTCGCTTATGCAATCTCATTATTGTACATATGTCTAACATTCTTTGACATATTACAAAAAAAAGACATTTTACGACACTTACTACAAATCTGATTTCTTAAAACCAGAATTTTCAAATGTTGAAGTCATTTACAACTAAACATTTGGATTTCAACCAATCAATAAATGAAGTCAATTCTATGCCTTATCGTCTAGATGTGTCAAAGATTTACAAAAAGATAACAAGAATTTGTCGACAAAAATGGAGGGAAAGAACTTGATACAGAGTAGAAACATGGCCGACATGCTGTGTTGACATAGTAAACTCGTTGCTATCACTTAGTGCATACGTACGTTCAGAAATGATCAGTTGCTGGGAGGTCGCATTTGATAGTATCCAACCACATGTGGATGCAATCATTCTCACACATTCTTCTCGTTTTTCATTCTACGTCCGACAGAAACACATGACACAAAATGGATAAATGTTATGGGCACCCTTGAATTGGTTCACTGTCAAAGCTATCTTTGTAGTGATAGCGAGTATTTATCTTTCTCTATTCTCTTCACGATTACTCTTTCATTGGAAGCTTCCTCGGTACGTTCACACTAATTCATAATACAGAAAGCATGTTGTGCACAATTCTCCCATCGTGATTTGAATAAGGAGTATTATACTTTATTTTAATTTCTCACCAAACAGCGATTTGGGGAATAGTTTTAATACCAGAATGTAGGAAAAGAAAAGACAAGCTACATTTCAATTGTTCAGTTTTCCGTCTAAAACTCACTCGAAAAATGAAACTGACCTCTTCACGATCCAAAATAATGATTGCAATGCCATTTTATAAAATGTTTGTAAGATTCGACATTTTTAAAGCAAAATTTTGAATTGTAATGATATTTTGGGATATGTGCAACATTTTTTTGGTCTGGACGAAAGTCAGCAAAATCAAAAAGTTATGTCAGGACGAGTATTTTCTTCATTCATTTTTGGCGGGAATGTACTTGAGGGTTTTTTAAAACTACATTGCACAAACTGCAATGTCAACAGCAAACACACTCAAAGATATTAGGTTTAATGCAAACAATGTATAGTGTATCACTTGATTTGTTCCTAAAGATGTCGTCTAACATAAGTTCATTATTTTTAGTCGAGATTTGCATACCCACATTAACAAGATTTACAAAATTGAGAATCGTCATATTGAAAATTGTCGAACGTGCTTTTGAAATAAACTAGCGTAATCACTTGAACAAATCAGTCCTTCACTGTAAAGACATCAAAAGCACGATCATGCGATTATCTGCCAAGAGTATAACAACTAATTATACTTTTTTTATTTTCATAGGCTTTTTTGACTAGCCATCCATAGAAAGTATAATGACTGACTAGTTAACAAAAAAAGGTATGGAAATCTAAATTAACAAACGAGCAATTCTCAACGTTTCATTTGATTATTCGCTTTGGTGATGATTAACTTTTTTTGTTCTAGACTTAATCAAGGTAAGCTGATAACGAGTTCAGACGTTAACACATTCATGCCACCATAGTGAGATACATGTGAACACGCTTTCACGAAACATGACAAAAATCTATTCAAAGCATTGCGTTAAATTGGCGATCTACATCACGTCGATGGGGTTGAATTTGTTATTAATAAGCAGCGTGTCCGTGTTATATCATGATGAACTCGCCCGGGGGGAAATCTCGGGAGAAGAAAACCAAATATTCAATAAAAAATGAGCGACCCTTATAGGTCAGCTAAAGGAAATTGAAAAATTGCCTTGAAATGTAGCTCTTTCCCTTGTTGGTGTAGTAGTAATACGAGAATGAGATTTTCAATTTTTACTAAAAGCACTCACAACATTTGAATTCTGACATTTATGCCTTAAAAGGAAGTCTTCAATTTGGTTAAATTTTCCCGTCCAGTTTTCAATACTTTTAGTCCGTTGATAAAACGAACCAACGAAAAGTCAATGAATAATAAACGAAATAAAAAGTTTGGGACTCCATACTTTCCTTACCGTAAATATGTAAAAGCGGGATCGGCAGAAGAGCGGGTTGGTTCCTGAGAAAGCCGGACGGGCTTGGATCTATTCGAGTGGCTGCAGCGGTTCTCTCGCCTCTGTTGTGGTAAAATGCACTTCTTCCTTCGACTACGTCAAGTATGTCACTATTAGTTATTTTTTTCAAAAACCCTCTTGCAGTCGTTCCAGTCCGAATGTCGACAAATGCGTAGGTTACGGACTAAAAATCGACTAGGAACATTGAAGGTCGATTAATGATTGGATGACAGCCACGCCTACGATGAGATATGCGACGAATCCAACGAAAGGTTTTGACAATATGGTAATATATGAAAGTGTTCAGTGACGTCACAATCGTTTGTGTATGGCGTCGTCTGGAGTCCGACTATTCTTATTTTGCACATATCGACCAACTGCAGATAATTTGTCTATTTTCTATGCGTGTGGCCCAAACTTCTGAAATGATGATACATTTTCTTTACTTTGCTGATTTAAGTGAATACATGAAACGTTGGGCTATATATATAACACGTAATTCCTCAATATGATATAATTCTACAAACCCGACAACAGTTCCCGTTAGGGTATTGTGGAATTTGATAAAGTGCTGTGAGTCTCTTTCTTAAACCATTACATAGATTGCGTCAATCGTGACTAATTTTGATGATATAGGGGAGACGAAACGTTAGCATGTATTACTTATTTATTCATACTAAATATTTAATTATTAACATTATTTTATTTTACAACTCGAGTTAAACATATAGAAATAGTATTGCTTCTTGCGATTCATCATTTTCGATGCATTATAAATCCTGTGTATTTACGCGAAATTTTTCCTTGTAACATTAGGTTGACCAATAAATCACACACACACTCATAAAGACGCACACACTTTTACGTTTAATAGCTACCCGCCTACCTACCTACCTACCTACCTACCTATACATACATACATACATACATACATACATACATACATACATACATACATACATACATACATACATCCATCCATCCATCCATCCATCCATCCATACATACATACATACATACATACATACATACATACATACATACATACATACATACATACATACATACACATACGAAGCAATGTGTATTGTACAAAATACTGATATCTTCTTAATAAAGTGTTCAAATATCATCACGATCGCATCTAGACATCGCGTATACAACATATAGTTTTAGAAACATCAATATATGACATGCACCTTATTGATATCACGAGGACTTTACGATCAATACGGATCATCTTTTTATATCTCATCAATGGTACAATCAATTGAGCATTTCTGCCGACTTTACCCTCCCTCATCATGACTGTCATTTGCTATTGTTCACTGAACAGTAATATTTGAACCAAAGCTCCAAATCACTCCATTCATATGCAGATACACGTACACTTATATTATATATACGTATTAGGTAGAAACTCATAGATACATACGTACAAACACATTAGAAGACAAACAAGTCATACAAACACACATACAAAACGTGTATGTGCGTACCTACCCACCCACTTAACCTATCTATCTATCTATCTATCTATCTATCTATCTATCTATCTATCTATCTATCTATCTATCTATCTATCTATCTATCTATCTATCTATCTATCTATCTATCTATCTACCTACCTACCTACCTACCTACCTACCTACCAACCTTCCTACCTACCTACCTACTTATTACCTACCTGCCTACCTACCTACCTACCTACCTACATGCGTACATACGTTAGTCCGTCCGTCCGTGCGTGCATGTGTGTGTGTACGTATGTGCGCTCGCTCGCTCGCTCGCACACACGCACGCACGCACGCACGCACGCACGGACAGACAGACAGACAGACAGACAGACAGACAGACAGACAGACAGACAGACAGACACGTTTTTCATGCTTGTTTTTCGTTATAGCCAAATTACATCGCTTGTGCCATTAATATTTCGGTAATGCATAAGCAACAAATGATAGTCGCAACATTTACGCCATATGCATACCACACATCAGTACATAAACGTGAAATGGTACAATATGCTAAGAACTAAAATTGCTAATAAACATGCAAGACGTGTAGAAGGAGTGATCATTTCCAAAGACTTGAATCGAAAGGTCGTGCCAAGTCAATATTGAAGTGTCAATTCAAATCTACTTGTAATGACATTTTGCTGTTTAAAATAGCAAAGCAACCCCGCCCTAGAGACAGTCTAATCCACAAAGTCAAAATTAGTCTTCATCACCCTGATTACCTCTTATTCGTGGTATTCATTTGTGAGTCTCATATAGATGAATTTATACATTATACTAGACCACAGGAAATTGCATTTGCCTAACAAACACAAGTGCACATTCTATTTTTGTAAACATTAGTCAAAGGGAGAACAATTAATTTTCTAACATTTGCCGACTTTAAGCTTTTAGTTATGTAAGGGAAATTTATGAGGCAAATGTATTACAGGACAAAATATAAATGACCCGATATTTTTTAGGATATAAGTGGAAGGTAATCCAATACTCTGAGTTGTCAGATCAAACGTAAGTACATATCAAAGCGAATCTCAACTTGTTTGAACTGATGCTTTAGAAGACATTAGGGAGATTTTAAGAAGTTCAATATAAGTCTCTCTATGACGCAGAAAGTAGCGAAAATGACGACTTGAGCTGCCCTTAAAACCCAGTGGGTCGTTCTAAAGTACATGAAGATTTGTAATCTAATGTCTGAGATGACGAACAGAATGGTTGTAATAAAGAAGAACAACACGAGAGAGCCTAAGTCAACGATCCAAGTAAAAAAAAATAAATGATTTCTTTTGGCCGTGTTTATAGGAATTTATAGGTGTATAGATTCTTCAATATTGGCACTTTACAATGTAATAACTATTCCGTCTAATATTCCCAAAGGCAGTAATTGCAGAGAAAATTAAACAAACAGCAGTTATAATGAATTGAATCCTAACTATTTCCCTACTTTTGTGATTTATCGCTTAAACGCCCCTGCTATGCTTGTGAGACCAAGCAAGTAATCGTATTTGTGTGATTTGAAATTGCGCAGTGGTGAGTGGGACAAGTACAGACCTTGAAAACGTGATGACGTATTTGAAAAATCAGGTAGGTCATTGGTAAAGTTTACAATGAGGCTTATATGTCACAGTAATGTCTGAATAATTAATCAACTTGTGCTTATCAAATATGGTAATATTTAATCTCTCAAGGTGAATTGGTGAAACCCTATTATCAATATTGCGTAATTTACTAACTGTATCGTGTAAGTCTTAAAAAACAGTGTATGCGACATAATACGCATACTCTGACAGTGTCTGTTTCGTCGAGATTTCTTCTCAACAACATGTCAATTTTTAAAAAAGATATATTGAAAATGAAATCTGGATTATTTTGGCGCGTCTTCCTAAACGATCAGCATATCCATTGCCGACAGTATTTACATGTTGTACACCATCAAGGGATACTAATAGACTGAACAAAAATTGTTCTACAAAAAATCACAGCATTACAGGGTAACTTTTATATTCGATAAACAGTCTTGGTTTCGTGTAAAATAAAAATACATACATTACTTAGTGTTAATTCACTTGCCATTAACATAAATGGTTGTGTTGGGCAGAGATTTCAATGCTGGATGTTTCGTCACTGTTGAATGAATGTACCTAACAAATATTAACAGATGCAACTCCGTAATTATCAAGAAATTTATCTTTCAGCTTTCACTTTTGTTCGGATGTAAATTTGACGCATGTCTGCAGGCACAGTAAATCTGCTTTGCCTCTCAAGGTGAATTGCTATTACGGTTACTTTTGCGTTATTCTAGTCTGTACTCAACTAATGTGAGATTCGCGATACGTTTCGTCTCTTCAGGTGTTGTCTATTAGGTCAAAGGTCAAACACCATCAACGCCCTCCTAGAGGTTGTGAAGCACTGACTACACTCGTGCGTAGAATACACGTATGCAGCGAAACATGTGCTGTGCATTTATGTAACATTCCATTCTCGTTCTCTATACTATGAATATATGAAGTTGACGGCAGGAACAATTTCCCGACCCTGTCCTTCCGACGTCAGTAGCATTTGACCATAAATTCAATTCGTAAACGAAGGTTATTCACGTCAATGGCTTGCCCGCTGGATTAAAATAATATATAGCTTGCTATATGAGTCTGTTGTCGAGTTTTATTTGCGTCAAGTAGCGAATCAACGTTATGCTTGTTTAGGTATTTGGTTCCTCGACACATGTATCAAGTGTACACGTGTTATGTAACAATCAACAATTTCAAAATAATTAAAAATTAAGTTTTCAATATCAAATTCTATGAATGTGTTTAACAATTTATAGTTTAGTGTCACTTAACTCTAGCGCTATGGTTGGATACCGTATAGTTATTTGGAGAGAGTAAGTGGGTTTAACATGTCAACTTTCATCTTTGCCTGCATGAAGAGTGTACACGCGCTGGCTAAAATTATTAATAGTAAAACTCGGGTTGTTATACATTACAAAAATTAGCTGGCAAGCTAAACATTATTTGCCTGAAAGAATGTTTGACTAATCTAATTTCTAGTGGAAATACATGAGGTGGGAACCGAGGCTATTTTCATATAGTAATACACAGGGAAACGAAGTGGTCTTGTTCCATTACGTTTCAACTCACTCACATAACCTATATTATGATAGCAGTATTGGGCAGATACAAAATCCTTGATAGAGTTAATGCATCATGGGCTCCATCAGAAACAGACAGATTATCATAAAACATGCATGAAAATACAATAAATTTATTAAAGGTTTATAAAGTGTAAGTCTTTTTCAAATATTTGTAAGGTCGGGGTAGTTTAGAGAATAACATACGCATGTGTGCAGCGGCCTGTGAACCGTATCAATCAAATTCTCTTTTTTATTATGAACAGAGAGCAAACACGACGTATATAAACATTTCATACATAACAATGTTGAGTTAAATCAAAAGGAAGATAATTTTAGTTAGTGTCCACAGAGATAAATACATCTACTATATCAATAATACATGCGATTGCTGCGTTGATAAAGATTCTCTGAGAGGTTTCTTTTATTTTTAATATTAAGAGTAATGTACGATTTAGAGATTTCGCGGCTGACAGTCACGGATAGTTCTGCGAATACTGTAGTTTCCATAAATTTGAATATCAAGACATCACACGTTCTCCAAGCTATATATATGGAGGTCATTCCGTTAACGTAGTAAAACTTTAATGGTCGGGTTCCTTCTTGACACTTCCAAGCAAACGTCATCAAAGTATAGCTATTTGTGTATTCCTGGGTCTCTAAAAGACGCCTGCATGTCCGCCTATACTCAAGTAGAAATCATTAAAACTTGTCCTGTTTACAAGCCAAAGTAAACCGACTTCCTGTAGTATTTGGAGGTAAAATGCACGGACCTCTTGGTGTTCTGATGGTAGGTGATACTTTTATTACTCTTGATTATCGCCAACCATAGTAATTGCTTGTTTTCACCCGCGAACATTAGTTAAAGGGGTACAGTCTGTAATATGTTATGCTTCTTATACATACTCTCGTTGTTCAGACCATTGAAACATATTTGAACCATGCCTAACAACTGGTAAAGCTCCCATCATTTATTATTATAATATAATATAAAATGAAATTTAATTTAGGGGGTACTCTTTAATTCGAGAAATATCAGTCTTGCTTACCATAAGTCTTAACCAATCTTACTATTGACGTTCAAGTCTGTATTGTCTGTTTACATGGTGTATAATTACAGACTATAAAAAGTCAGTCATGTACAAAGATAGCATGGTAGCAATCTCTTGCTACATTTTACCTATTATGATACAATGTATTTAAAAATACTGCAACTAGACACAGACACGTGAGCGTCAGTGTTTTGACGTTTGGCATTACTGTCTGCATGGTAGTACTTTATTTTATTTAGACAAAAGAAGAGAAATGAAACTGTATTGATCCAATCTTGCTATCTTAAAATGTCGTTTCTTATTGGTTCCTTCGTGGTTGTATCAAACAAAGCCGGTGAACGGTAACATGAAATGAGCTGTATACCTATGTTTTTACGGTATCCATGTATTTCAAAAGTATAAATGATTTAAACATCTCATCAAAACATATCTTATTTGATAATTATATCGTTATTAATTTATGACAGAAACATATATATATGAACCGATATACATATACACCAATCGTTCAATTGCTATATCAACATTGTTGCATAAAAACATACAAAATAGTAACGCTTTTCACAGAACACAGAGATGGCGTATTTTGATACTTTTAATTCTAAGTTTCCTATCGAGGTAATTTGGTCAATTTGTGATTGGCATGCATGAAAACGTATGTTATTGATGACTATAAAGCTATACAACAATTCAATTATGTCAGTATCAACAAACAATGTTCAACGACATCAAAGATTCCACCTACAGATTCCTATGATCTGCAGCATCGTTTACTACAAAATTTTGTTAATATAAAAATTTGTTTCCACGTGCAGTTAGATCGGTTCTTGTAGCCAAAGGGTACAACTTCTGGGAAAGTGTCAACTTGGTCGTTGGATTTGATAGGCGTTTGTCGCACTTTACTTCGCAATCCTTCAAATACATGAATTACACTAAGTTATGACATCTGCCTCGATTGCCTTCCTTGCCTTTCACCTATGCGATCGGTAGATAAATTACGATAAAGGTTTTGACCTCAACCTGGGCCTAGAGAAGTGTTAGTATCCACGCTCGTCTTTGATAAATCACTTCAATACAACAGTCACAGCTGCAGGGAAAGCGAACTGAAAAATACAGCCTGGACTTCCAGCTCGGATCTAAGTTTTATCCTATTTAGGCAATATAAGTGCAAGGACTAGATTTATTCATCCATTAATTAGCTTGAAGATTTACAAATGAGGCATATTTCATAGGTTTGGGTTACTTCTGCTCGATCTAATGGATTTATTTAATTGGCTCCCCCGGCGTAAGATTGTAACATCTGCCGCGAGGAGACGCGTGTCGGTGCGAATTAATAGTGACTTATGACGGCCATCATTTTAACATTTACTTTCGTGCGTCATGCGAGTAATAAATATGTACTATTTTCCCTTTAAAAAAATAAGTGTTGATCTTAATTATATATACTGGTTACTTGTTCTGAAAATAATTAAAATGTAAAGCAACAGATGCCACTGACCTCTAAAACTATATGTAGAAAAATGTATGTTTTCTAGAGTTTTCTAGAAAAGCTAATTCTTTGTTGTCATGTTTTTTGTTGTTGTAAGTGTACGAAGAGAAGATTCAAGCTAAAACACAGTTTATGTAAATGAAGCTGTCATTTGACTCGAAATACACGGCTGTCAGTTAATATCCTTTGTTTATGTATTTTATCCTTTTATTTCGCACAACGCATGCGCAATGTAGTCGGTGTATTAATTCCGTTAGTATTCATTAACAATAACTTTAATTCGGTTAATATTCTAAAGAATGAATTATATTGACCATAATGCATGAACTTGCAATCCAGACTGAGCATGCTCAGACGCAAAGGACTATGGGATTATCTGTGGTTATCATAATACCTAATCTGGAGCTACCGATAAAATAAACCTCACACAATGGTCAGGGTGACTATGAATTGATTGTTTGTGGTTACAAACAATGTAAAATATTGTTTACAATGCTAATTGATTAGTATTTATTATCACATTGCCCCATGATGCAACATTCAACATGGTGTGTTTGCAAGTTCCCTATTAACCCCTGTTTTTTTAAACAAATTGCGATTTTTAAAAGAGGTAAATTTAATATTCAAACTCAAGGAAATTATGATAAAATTTAATAAGAATGAGAAAGAAAAATTGACTGGAATCTTAAAAAATTAACAAGTTGAACCCTTTACATTTAAACATTAATACCGAAAGGTATATTGAACAAAATCAATTGAATCTATCCTATAAATGGTTAAGAAATTCATTGTGTGTGCCAAAGCAGGAAGTACGGTCTTTTTTTATACACCAAATAAACAAAGAGCGAAAATATTGACATGCATAATGGAAATTGTAGACATGACACGTTGTGCATGTTTATGCAATTTGAGGTAAATAGGTCTGAACACACTCGTATACAATGAATATCTAATTATTAATCTCTCTAACGTACTAAAATAAGTTTAACTCGAAGGACCATATACATTCATATGCTCAATAGACTTAACAACAACTTAAGCCAAACCAGTTGGTCCACTACATTACTCAAAATCAAAACCTAATTATTTACGTGTTAAAAGTTTGCACGGTACATGGTGTATAATATGTATTTGACGAATAATTATTCAAATGGAATACGGAGCAGTAAGATATTCCTCTCAATGAAAAATATGTAAGCAATTATATTATTCACTCTTACGATCAATTCTTGTCAATAAAGAAAATTCATATCTTTTTGTGATTTACGTAGCTATCTATATGTTATATAAATGTTATTGAGTTATATTTATGAGTATTTCACGTTTGTCAATATGTGTACTTGGTAGAATTATATATCATAATGATGGCATGGCAATGTCATGTAATGTTAAGAACGTCATTTTGTCTTTCGATAAAAAGTAATCACAAGTTGTACGAATCGGGAATAAAATTGGCTTTGGGATTTCCTACAGATATGCATTTTGTTCGTATAACTGCCCAGAATCATGTTGTATATCATATGAAAACACAACCAACACAAGTGTATGAAATATATATGTGACCTTTCTACTGTAGTGATGGCACACTGTGAACTTCTGCAGCTGTTCGCTGCTTGTTATTTCCGTGGGAACATTGACATTAATTAGGCAATCGGTAAGAAATCGCTTACTTGACAACCATCAATCAAGTTAAAGATTAACAAAGATTAAATTTTAGGCAATAGGCAAATAATTATTCACTTTGTTTAGAAGCATCAATAACATTAAAGATTTACAAGATAATTTTTTATAACAAGTCATGCCGACAATGTTCCATCAATTAATAATTATTCATACTGCAATATTCTATTAACGACAACCGAAATGCATTACAGCAACCCTTAGGCGTGATAACTTTTAGAGTGAGATCATGACACCATTATTGATCAGAAGTTAGATTTCAGTATACTTGGTAACATACTTCAAATGCAGTAAAGGACAGACGATAATAATTATAAAAAAGAAACTTATAGATGGGTATTCTGTTTTCGCAAAGCAGTGAAACACCTACTGCTGTAGTCAAGCACTGCTGTAATTATATGAAACATTGTTAGCGTTTAATGACGAATTAAGGTATTTTGTATTCTATCTGCGTTCAATATAATATTAAACTATAAATTAGACCAAGAAATATAATAATTATATCTTGACATTTAAATTATATTTAATTCGAAAGTAAGAAATCCGATAGCGAAGGTATTATATTTAATGAGTTGTAGTATTTGCCACGGGGTCTATGTAATAGTCAGCCCCATCTACCTTTCATTTTGATGCCGCCCACTTTGAAATGTTGTGTCAACTGTTTTGATTTCTTATCACCCTACATGTGTCCCTTGTAGACCAGACATCAATCCACCGCACTTTATGAATGATGTAGTGTTTTTGCGAATAATGTGTTTAACCTATTTATCATTTTAATACCATGCATGTGATATATATTGAATCCACGTCTTATGTTTATTTTCTAAGGATCTGATAAGTAATTGGGATATAGACATCCACTGGTATATCGTCTTGACTTTATTCTCTTCATAACCATTCCAACATTTCTCCTACGCTTAACATTGAGTAACAGATGTTGAGGATTTGCATAAGCACTAATGATTAAACGCGCGTCTAGATGTTTGTCCACATAAATACAATCTCCAATGCCTGATATCACGTGCCATAGAGAAGAATCGTATCTTTGGTCTGATGTCGTTGTTTCCAAAATAGATGTGTTTGTTTTTTTAAACACCTTTCGTACAAGTGATCAAACCCGTCGTACTTTTCAATGCGTGTGGTTCGTACGTAGACGAATCGGGTTGGTAATAATTTCAATGTGGCCCTTGTGTATATATATACATGTATATCTTTTCATCTACCATTTGCATTATAAGTACACAACACGAGGTAGCATGGTTTATTTTTCTGTTGTTTTGCAAACGGAAATTGTTGACAAAATGTTGTGCAGTGAGCGTTACCTTGTTGGTGATGATGCTTAAAGGGTATAATCTGAAAATCAACTTGTATATTCTAATTAATTCCAGTCATCAACTTTACCAATATTGCTGTATCTATTGAAGTAAGATTTAACTTTCTGCTGAAATTTCAAATTTTCTTAGCTAAAATTAGGTACTAGGCACTTTCAACCCAAGCGAACCATGCAACTGATTTTCGGAGTAACTGTAGTTTTCATGCTGATCAGAAACGATTGATTAACCCTCCTACAAGTGTCACAGTAACCATGACGACGGGATTATTTGTGGTTAAAAAGAAACACCACAAGGGTGTACAATAGTGATTGATTCATATGTATCATCATATTTCCCAAAATGCATCAGTACAGTCATGATAATCAAGATGGTGGGTCTGCAAGTTTCTTACTCCGAACTAACGCTTGTGAATGCAAATATGATTGTCAACTCATTCTGCATACCTACAAACATCCCAATGTACAATTGCAACTTGTTTTCTTGCCGCCTCTAAGAAATGAAATTTTGTCATTCTGTACAGTCATCTAGTGTACAATCTAACAATTAATATTTATTCAAGCTAATTATATTGATTTAGTTCAATGAGACAAGTCCAAGATTTACTTTAAAAAATCAGCAGTTATTTAAAGAACCCGACGTTTCGGCTATACACGGACAGCCTGTTCCAAGGGCTTGATGTAGAGTAAAAATACTGTACTGAACTAATGTTCAAAGTAAAACCAGTATATTCATAATTTCTTTCATATGCAAATTTATTGTAATGACACATTATCAAAATGTAGGATACTCATTGTGATCTTATTGTGTACTATTAATTTTAATCCCCAATTCATGACACAAACATTATAAATCTTTTAATGTCAAGAATTTTCACGCTTTATTTCTTTCATTTCTGAACAAATTGTTCGTTAATCTGCGACATTTTGCCGCACATGATTTCAATTTTGGAGATGAGATTTCCAAGATTGAACGAGGCTGTTTCATTGATGTTATCAATTTGTTTTATAAGTTGTCATGTCACACAGCTATATATCTAAACGAATCACTCATTTCTGACATTGTCCCAGCAAGGGTGCGGGGATGGGGTGTGTTAATGATAACTTCAGTTTACCAACACAAATTATACTTGTTGTTTTGGGAACGGTTCTACTTAAACAGTATATATGTTTTCGTCCTCTTGTTCCTTGCTTTATCAAAGTTCTTTCGTCTCGCCGGATGTTCCAAATTTCGCAAATCGTCCGCTGACGTGACTTTTTATGTTTCATAATTATCTCTATCTACTGCATCTATTTTGATTTGATATTCAAGGAAAAACGTATAAGGAAGGTGCAAGTATGTTTCTAGAGTTGAACAGTGCCAATTTAGATTAAAGATACTCCAAAATGTTCATTCACATATTTTGGCGGGAAAATAATTCACGTTGAGGGAATTGTGCAAAATGTCAAACGACTAAGCAATCTCGCTGTGACTTTAACATCATTTACATGTACAGTGACTATCTTTCATCCGTTCAACACAATCGTTAAATCTGTTTCGCGAGAATGGTGTAAAATATCTACAGGAAGTTACTGTTTTCCAAACCTATCAAGCGATGTAACGAGATATTTTCCGCATCATGTCGCATGTACACTAACAAGTCATAAGCAGCTTCTAGCATCCTGTTTTTTGATCTTTACAAATGTAAGGCAAAATAGAAAAATATGTTTGTTACAGATAACATGACTTCAGAAAATAGGGTAGGTAGGCCGGTATTTTATTTTATTTTTAAAAATTAGTTCGACCCCAAGATAAGGTACTCGTCGACCACAATACTACCGTGAGAGTTTGATGAGGTGTAAAAGAATTAAATGAATATAATTATAAGTTAAGTAGATGAACACGTTATGCAGACTGTACTGTTATAGTCTAAAATGTTTCTGGTTTCTCTCTGGAATACGATGTTTTAAAAAGTGACCACAGATGAGGCAAGGGCATAAAGGTGTACATGAAAATAGAAGTAAATTGTTACCCGTTTTCCATTTTGAATGCAAAAAAAATGTTTAGGGTTGGGGGTTTAACCTAGGCTTGGTCGAGTTATCGGAAACACACTATTTTGTATGGCCTAATATCCTGTTCGAATTTTTATTCTCTTTATGCAAAACCCAAAGCAATAAGGAGTCATGGCAACCGAAATGTTGCATGACGCTATTATTGTTGTTGTTATTGTTGTTGCTTTGTTATTGTTGGTGTTGTTGTTGTTGTTGTTGTTGTTGTTGTTGCTGCTGCTGCTGTTGATGATGATGATGATGATGATGATGTTGTTGTTGTTGTTGTTGTTGTTGTTGTTGTTGTTGTTGTTGTTGTTGATGTGTATGGTCTAGATACCATTTAAAATAATTCCATAATAATAAAGCCATCTGAATTTGCCCTATTGTCCTTTTATTCGAAAGGAAAATGTAGTCTATTTGCTGTGATTCATACTTTATACTCGTTCGACATTCGAAAATTCTTACTCTAATATTCCGTTTACTCATTGAAAATGATATCTCAATATTTTATTAATATTTCCCTCGGAGGTTATTGAATATTTTATACAACTCTGATTTACCAGATAACACGAAACCATTGTATGGGTTTAAGGAAAACAAGGGACTTTTTAGTATTGATCACATTTATGTATTTATGTGTTTAACAAGCCAAGACAAGACAAGGCAAGACAACACAACACAACACAACACAACACAACACAACACAACACAACACAACACAAGACAAGACAAGACAAGACAAGACAACACAATACAATACAATACAATACAACACAACACCACCCCACCACCACCACCACAACAACAACAACAACAACAACAACAACACCAATACCAACAACACCAACTCGGAAATGAGATGAGTGTCTGATAATATCCCTCTATTTTTTCATCTCAGTTGCCAATTTTAATTGTTGATACAAAGATCATAATTAAACAAAAGAGAATAGACAATACATAGCCTTCATTTCATTCTATTTTCATGCCAATATCTAATACTTGTTTCTTATCAACAGCAATTGTGATGAACAGATGTGATATATCTGTTATTATTAATCACAGACAGAGACGGACGGACGGACGGACGGACGGACGGACGGACGGACGGACGGACAGACAGACAGACAGACAGACAGACAGACAGACAGACAGACAGACAGACAGACAGACAGACAGACAGACAGACAGACAGACAGACAGACAGACAGACAGACAGACACACTGTCGAAGACTGATGTCGAAACTCGAACGAAGAGTGAATTCGATCAGAATATATTCGTGACTTAACGTGGTGTTTATCTGAAATCACAAATAATTGTAGGTGATGTAAAATCATGAAATGGCTCTCCAGAACCTAGTGTATGAAAATGTCTCTATTTCTTGTAGTGGTGTTCCCCTTTATGCTCTAATCCAAAAGCCATTTAAAATGTTTTCTATGTTAAAGCAAGTTGTGCATTTGATTAGCTCTTAACACAACGGAATGGAACTGATATAAAGTAATCAATCTAGTTTCTGTATATTTTTTAACTGTTACCTTCTGGTTTATAGACTTGAAAACTGCTTGTATGTTCAGGAAGATAAAATTTTGCCTCGAGGCTAAGATAACTGCAATATTTGACTCCAGCATAGACGTTGGGGAGACTATGACTCCAGTAACCAAATCCTAAAACTCAATGATATGCCTTAAGTCAAACAAAAAATCACAGTGTCGATTTTAGCGATTTTTTTTTTGTATTACTCAACTAGTCCTCAAGGATAAAAGGAAACAGAACTTTTAAAGAATACACATTACACAGAGATACATTTGAAAGATAAATTCAATTTCTCTAAATTCCAATAACGACGAATGTTCAACTTTGAAAATTACTAGGTTTAAATTTATTTTCATCCTACGTAATAAAACCTAGGATGTTCTTCACGTAAAGTTTTACATGTCTTTATTAACCTCTTTTAAATCAATACACACTGTCTACAATCAGCCATTTCAACATGATTGGCGCCATACATATCACCTGTTCCTTTTGTGACACATGGTCTGTTTTTTTAAAAGAGTGTTTGCAGGATTGGATACAGTAACTCCTTATAGGACTTTGAAACTGTGAGAGGGAAAGAGATAAAGGAGGGGGAATAGACAGGTTGATAGGCAGACAAGTGGACAGGCAGACAGATAGACAGACAAACAGGCGGACAGACAGACAGGTGGAAATACATACATACATACATACATACATACATACATACATACATACATACATACATACATACATACATGTTACATACATACATACATACATACATACATACATACATACATACATACATACATACTTACGTACATACATGGAGAGAGGTAGGGGACGGGAGAGTAGCGAAGACGGGTTGACGGAGACATAGCTATAGATAGAGAGACAGACGGACGGATAGAGAGGTACATAATCCGAGGTTGAATATACAGGTGAATGTATAGATTTATAGAAAAAGACAGGCAGAGGGGGATACAGGAGATGGGCTGACGGACATTGTTTTTAGAATATATACATACTATAGAAACCTACACCTACCCTGTCACCAAAACAACAGTTACTCAAACACTTAAATACACCCTGTACCATTTGTTTTGTAATGGATAATTTTAGGTTCATTCGTACCCAATTAATCCCATGACAGTACCAACGCAAGGTGTCACTTCCTCACCTTTCATTAGAAATAGATCACTGTCGTCATACTATCAACTTAGGTATTTGTCTATAGAAATAATTTCGCAGTCTAAGTTTTGCATTTCCGCTGTGTTTTGACACTGTCATATCTTACAGATTCAATAATGCGTAATTAGTTGTTGTATATTTACAGTTTCTTTTCATTTCAATAATTAATTTTCTCTCCGGGGATTATAACCATAGCTTATATAATCTTTATATAGATGTTTTTTCTTATTAGTTTTATTTGTTAAATTTCTCACACCAGTACTTTTCAAATTGTAACCTTAAACCACAAACAAGTAAGCTTAAACTTCCTCCGAATCATTTTCGGTTGAAACCACCTACACAGCAGACATGGAAAATTAAAGTGATAGAAAATGCTCGTCAATTCGGAAAAGTGATATAGATGTCTGCATTCGATATTGAAAGGAGTTCATTCTTATCTTCTTTTTAATATATCCTAATCGTCTACCATACATGAGTGCAATACATATTGCCGTAGATGATTATCCTTTGAGTGGTGACATTTTGTAGAGATGTTTGGAGCAAGTAACATTAATATATAGGGTGGGAAGGACAGCGTAGTAAAGGGGGCGGGGGCGGGCAAGGATAGTCACCGAACAGAAACTATACTAGAGGAGACTCACATAAAATTGTATGAAATTAGAGTAGTATTGTACTCTAGAACGTTTGGTGTGCGCGTTACTCATAACTGTGGGAAACATTTCAAGCTCAATACGTTTCTTATCTCTACAGTAAATCGAATTTTTAACACTGAATTTGAATATGAATAGTAAATAATTAGTCGACACTTTCAAAGCCTGAATTTGTACATGTATTCACGACAAATATAACCACTTGTTGTTCTATGTAATATGCGACCTGACTGTAAACAGGTTTTCTACCTCTTGTACACGCTATATCAAGGATATCTCACTGTCACGTTTATTAAAACATTTACGTTGTCGAGTATCCTTTATATCAATCCGTACCTAATAACTATTCTTTGCGCTTTGGCCTTTGTTTTCATATTTCCGATTTTATGTTATGTGTATGGATGACGAATTATATTGACGTCACCGTACAGATAACATTGATATGTATATACTTCAACTGCGATTAGCTTCTGTTATCATAAATGATCAATCATTCCTATCAAACACCCCCCCCCCCCCGCGACATCTCCCAAAGTTTCGAATAAAAATAACGCATCTTAATAACTTTTTGAGAATTCGAAATACACATTAAAATTATTTATGAAGTGATCCAATTAAGTATTGGTAAAAGGTGATGATTGTATTTGGAGTCTTTTGACGTCCCTAGCTTGCTTCAAACTATTTAAAGTAACAGTAATGTTATACTATTTACGTATACATACATACATACATACATACATACATACATACACTTTTCCAAAGTTTTGTTTGTTTACTTCATAGTTAGGATCTGTAGCCTTACAAGTTGTCGGTTGGATTGTTGTCTTATTATTCATTTGGTCACAAAATTCTGCGATTGTTGTCTTTTAGGCTAATTCATTGGTTTCCATAGAAATTGAAACCATTCAAACTGTCTAAATGATATCAAAGCACTATAACTGCCTTTATCGCAAAGAGCAAGAGAAATCATCAGTCTGCTATTTTTGATATGTATGACCATAGACGATATCTTGCAGATAAGGCTAGAAGACAAAATATAATGCCATTGTTAGGAGGGAGAGAGAGAGAGAGAGAGAGAGAGAGAGAGAGAGAGAGAGAGAGAGAGAGAGAGAGAGAGAGAGAGAGAGAGAGAGAGAGAGAGAGAGAGAGAGAGAGGGGGGGGTGGGAGGGGGGGAGGGAGGGAAGGAGGGAGGGGTGATATTTAATTATAACATTGAGGTCGTCCGTTTTCTTTAGGCAAATAGAAATTCAAAATATAGAGTGTTTCCAAAATTTTTTAAAAACATTTTGTTAATTTTTTTTATAGAAAATTCTTTATCTTCTTGGCCTTCGAGCACGTCTATTTTCTTTCCCCAGTGATGGCTATACATATTTCATCAAGCTATCACAGAAGGGGTATTCTGACCAACATTTCGTTTGGGTTTAGGTCGAAACAATATTTCTTCAAAAATAAAAACAATTAAATAGATAAAATAACATGAAATATAATCCCCACCTACCTACCCTATTCTCTGAGGTCATGTTAACGGAAACACACTGGGAAACTTGGTGACATATTACCCAGATCTCACGCAAAGTGAAGGAAAATCGATCTCCCATAATTACTGTGACTTTTTCACCGTACTTCTTAACCTAGCCTTCAAATTAGAGAGAACAGGTTAAATTATATTCATTGATCAGAGTAGAGGTTTGACCTTTTGTCTCATTATGTGTCACAGTCTTCTCTATACCTACAACAATTCTTGCCTTGAGGCGACATTATTAAGCGGTCACACACACACGACGACACATGTTGGGTACATTATTTGTAGATTTGATGTGTATGTATGGGACAATATAAGTAACGACGTTGTCACTGTCATCCCAAAGTTTCATTCATTCACCGTAAGAAAGTCATCTTTCAAGTGTGGACTCAAGAATGTGATTGTTTCTGTGATGTATATATATATATATATATATATATATATATATATATATATATATATATATATATATATATATATATATATATATATATATATATATATATATATAAGGGGGCCTTCAGGAATTACGAGGGAGAGGGCATGGGCTGTTATGAAAATTAGGACCCTCCCTGGCCACAATTTCGACATGCTAAAAAGTGATCCTTATTCAGTTTCTTTCATCCAAAATATTACCCGTCCCCTGTTAAAATATTTCTTTTTAAAAACATCCATTGATATAAATGCTGTTAAATATGTGAGAGGATATTAGTCCCAGAGTAATGGTTTAAAGGGTTTAATCCCACCGCTGCCACCATGTTAAAAGTTTTAAAGGCATTGGTTATTTCCCTACTACTACTACTACTACTACTACTACTACTACTACTACTACTACTACTACTACCACTACTACCACTACTACTACTACTACTACTACTACTACTACTACTACTACTACTACCACTACTACCACTACTACTACTACTACTACTACTACTACTACTAGTACTACTACTACTACTACTACTACTAGCACCACCACCACCACCACCGTAAATTAGTATGAAGGCACTGCATCAATCAGTAGTTATATATGTTTGGATAACACTTACTTTAGCTGAAGGCCAGATCGTTAACTCCCAAACACTTGATGGGCAGACTCCCGACATGTTTACAACATTTCTACAATATTATCCCTTTTAACTCCTGTGAGACCCACTTCTCTTCAGATCACAACTAGTAGTAGTATATACAACTGCTGGTAGCGATGAGATGCCAAAATCACAAAATAAAAGTTAGACAATACAATGTGTCAAAGTTAAGTGTGACCCTCCCCAAATCCTCCCTCGAGGAAGGATGACACCCCCATCCCTGGCCCTCTCCTTGTAATTCACTGAAGGCCCTCAGGCTAAGTCATGTCTTGTTATGGTAAACAAGGTACTATAGTTTAGAGTTTACTGTGAAATGTCAGCTACTAATGCCGATTTTGATATGGTAATGTTCGGTTAGGTTTCCTTCTTTTCCTTTCTGTTTGTTTTGTTTTGTTTTGTTTTGTTTTGTTTTGTTTTGTTTTGTTTTGTTTTGTTTTGTTTTGTTTTGTTTTGTTTAATTTTATTCGTTTCGTTTCGTTTCGTTTTGTGTTGTATTGTCTTGTCAGGTCTTGTCTTGTCTTGTCTTGTCTTGTCTTGCCTTGCACATTTATTGTATTGCATTGCATCTCATCGCATCGCATCGCATCGCATCTCGTCGTGTCATGTCGTATCGTATCGTGTCGTGTCGTGTTGTGTTGTGTTGTGTTGTGTTGTGTTGTGTTGTGTTGCGTTGCGTTGCGTTGCGTTGTTTTGCGTTGCGTTGCGTTGCGTTGCGTTGTGCTGTGTTGTGTTGTGTTGTGTTGTATTGTATTGTATTGTATTGTATTGTATTGTATTGTATTGTATTGTATTGTATTGTATTGTATTGTATTGTATTGTATTGTATTGTATTGTATTGTATTGCATTGTATTGCATTGCCGTATCTTCTCTTTTCTCTCTTCTAATTCTTCTCCCACATTTCAAAAATACAATAAGAGAACTGTTATTTTAATTTTTCAGAAGCCTAGTTTGGGAGTAACGACTATAGTTACCAGACTAATAATTATTCAAGAATGTAACACTTTCTACGCTCTCAACACAAACCTTGTTTTCTTTGATGAATAATAAATGATGGTAATAAAGACATTCCCGTACAGTGCGGTGAATATCAAAGGCGAGGAACACGTCAGGGAATACTTCACCATACCATATGGTTACGTAAATCTCAAAGTAAATGTCAACAGGTGATACTGGTAATCTACATATAAACAACGGGTCGTAGGTATTACATAAGCCAAAACTAACATGTACCGAAATTAATCAATGAGTGTTATTAGAATTCAGATTTCATTTCCAAATCCCACCTCAATTGTATTTACACAGTTTAAAGATGTTCAAATCCTAGAATGGGGTTTTGAAATTGTGAATGCGGTGAAAATCGCACTGTAAATAGGTGTTGAAAAATATTGGATGTCCTCGATAAATTAACTTTTTTTTGTTCCAAAGCAATATCCTAGTATAGTCTATCACTTAACCTTCGTAACTCATTATAACATAAAAGAAGCGAATCTAAGCAACTTACGCCGTCCATGATTACAAATATACTAGTTTTAAATTTCTATCTGCACTTATGTTCAGGTTATTGATAAATTTTAACCCTCTCTAGATTATGCTGACCTTTGACCTTTGACCACCGAAGTGTGTTGGCTTGTAATGAGAGCAGATCGAGAAATATACACAACGTTACTTAGGAACAGTCTTGCGTTGATTATTTTTCACTCTACAGAATTTCTGTAAGAGAGTGTCCTCACTACAGCCTGTTAAGTAATTAATTCTTACCGGAGGAACTCTTACCTGGCTTGGACAAACATTTATCTACATTTCAATGACGTCATATTAGTTGAAAGCTTACGTCATCAAATCATATCAAGTTATGTCTAGACAACATTTCATAATTCTGCCATTGACAATAACTGATAAAACATATTCGTAGCCTGGATACTTTTTGAAAAACAAACCTGGTCACAGAAGATTAATAATTCTTGCAAATCTGTACATGTTTATACTGGTCCTCGTTACAAATAAATTAAAACTTTGTTCTGTACCATAATGCCGTCAAATTAATAAATCCTAGATTTCAACCATGAGTCCCCAGCTCTCCATCTACGATGTAAAAGTCTCGATATTTACACATGCGTACATACATGTATACCGAGTAATTGTTTGACTGAAAGTCTTCCCTTATGTGAATTGACTTAACACGCAAATACACTCTATATACGTTGGCGTCTCATTTCATGACATCAAACATACAAGTATGTTACTCCACAAGAAGTCACCAAACACGATAGTCTCGGACTGTCAAATTTAGGGTCTCGTTCTATATATTATATATTTAATATTATACAATGCATGTCAATCAACAGCTGTGTATGATACGGATGAGCTTGCATCAATAATAATGTCTGCTAATCATACCTCCAAGCAATGATATTTTATTTTTGTATCAGGACTTCTTATTTTGTGAACTTGGTACTAGATTTGGAATTTATTGAAACCAGACTATATCCACAGGACCCCAGTAGTCACAGTATGTTGCAGTACGCAATACAAATAACCTCATAGTGAATGATATTGCCGTAACTCAGTACAAATAATTCCATAGTCATTAGGTATTGCTGCAACTACAAATAACCCCATTGTGATTGGTATTGCTGCAACTACAAATAACCCCATTGTGATTGGTATTGCTGCAACTATAGAAATAATCCCATTGTGATTGGTATTGCTGCAACTACAAATAATCCCATTCTGATTGGTATTGCTGCAGCTACAAATAACCCCATTGTGATTGGTATTGCTGCAACTACAAATAACCCCATTGTGATTGGTATTGCTGCAACTACAAATAACCCCATTGTGATCGGTATTGCTGCAACTACAAGTAACCCCATAGCCATTGATATTGCTGCAACAATCGGTATTGCTGCAACTACAAATAAGCCCTTAGTCTCTTGGTATTGCTGCAACTACAAATAACCCCATAGTCAATATATATCGCTGCAACTACAAATAACCCCATGGTCAATATATATCGCTGCAACTACAAATAACCCCATAGTCAATATATATCGCTGCAACTACAAATAACCCCATAGTCATTAGATATCACTGCAACTACAAATAGCATGAAAGTCACTTGCATCCAGACATGCTCAGTTTGGATTGCAATGCTTCAATGGCATCATTTTGTCAAAGTAAATATGCCAAGAGCTGTTTTTTTCTCCATATGAAAGTAAAATAATTCAGACAAATTTCAGTTTTCTCGCTAACGAATAATTAACAGGAAATTATGGTTTTAGACAGTAAATTAAATAAAATAAAATAATAAATCCATGTACCATTCAAATCACATGAACTTGATTCGAGTTCAGTTCATTTCAATTCAAATATAATCGACCCATTTTCGTCAATTAGAGTTTAGTTTACTTTATTTCACTCGAGTAAATTTGACGCAATTAAGTGTTAACAACGTTCTAGTTACTGTGTTTACCCAACCTATTCTAATGTGTCCATTACACGTACAGTAAAGTTTGTATTTGTATGGATGTCTAGATACCAATAACCTATGTCTATTCATCTGTCTATTTCACATCGTGAATAATCAATTCCATATTTTCCTATCATAACATTCATTCTCTGTGTGCACAGTACTTCTATGTTGCTTTCTATGTTACTTCATTTTGATCAATACTGGTGTGTTTTGTTATAGTAAGTATGTCCTGTTCATTTATTTTCTGTTCTGTTCTGTTCTGTTCTGTTCTGTTCTGTTCTGTTCTGTCCTGTCCTGTCCTGTCCTGTCCTGTTCTGTCTGTCTGTCTGTCTGTCTGTCTGTCTGTCTGTCTGTCTGTCTGTCTGTCTGTCTGTCTGTTCTGTACTGCTTCGTATGTAGTTCTTTTCTGTTCTAGATCTGTTCTATTTCGATTGCTAGTCTCCGGGGCTGGGGGGGGGGAGAGGACTATTTATTCCAATGGGCTCAGTCCATCTGTCTGTAATATGTCATTTCTGAGACATGTAATATCCAACTTCTTTCCTATCTGGCACAAAGTTTACATGTCATATGGGACATGTGCAAATTTGACCGAATGGTGGCTATATTTGTGGTCAGAAATGAATATTTACAATTATATAAAAAAAACTATAATACATAGAGACTCCATTCATGTGTCTACCTCAAGTGTTAGGTACAACCTTTCTTTTTAAAATTTTAGCCTTTGACCTTGACCAATTCCTTTGCAAAACAAGAGATAATTAACACCTGCATTACTGTGGTTGTTCATATCACTTTTAACTGAATGTGTCCATCATAATATACCATCTAAATCAAGAACATAGAGAGAGCCATATCATGCATATCAAAGACACCTTTTAGTATTTATTTCTTTTAACTCATGTCACCATTCAGTGACATAGAAGTAAAGTATTTGTGGGAATGTGTCTTCGTTCTGGTAAGGTCTGTTTTCTTCTGTTCCAATTTCTGGTTTTTCATTTTTCTTCCTTCCCTTCACTTCCCTTCCCTTCCCTTCGCTTCCCTTCCCTTCCTTTCCTTTCCTTCGACTACCATAGTCGTTCTTTGATATTTGTAACTTACATTAGTATGATGATAATGTTTGGAGTCTTCTTAATGATGATACGGACAAACAAATACATGATGTGAAAGTATTGAATAAATCGAACAACCATCCAGATGTCTTGTGGGCGGTTATTCTTCATATCATTATTTGTGCCTTTTTCATATATAGAAACATTTTTCATTGCGTCACGGTAACCGTGAATAACAGGGGAAAGTTGTCAGCGGTAATCCGACACTGGAATGTCCATTATTTTGCCATTGATTTAAGTAAATCCTATTACTTAGCATATCTACTAGAGGAAATAGCTGATTACTCGATATACTTTAAACCGGAAATGCTGATAAATGATGTAATAAAAATAGATTAGTGGTGAGTCATAGTTCTAAAGATAATTTTACTATGTTTAAAACCGATAATCAGTTATCCTGACTAGCATGCTACTTCATTGGTAATCGTTTGTATAAACTTTAATTTAGGCACTCGACTGTAAAAAATACTTTGATCCCCAATCGGTTGATGACGAACGTAAAAATACATGTAACAACTCCTAAATTGTTATTTCATTATCTGTTGCTTGATTCAACAGGCAATATATAGATCGATCATTTTAGCTTAGTGTATTGTTTTAATTTGAAGTTATGTTGTATTGCGTACGTTATTGCATGCCCCCACACGTCTGTGGAACAGACTGCCACTGGAGAACGGAGGAGAACCTCACATTTATTCCTTGTCAGAGTAAGAATGCCATAAAATGTGTTATTGATCGTTCTGTTTTGTACGGGTCTTGATTACTTTGATTTAGCCTATGAGTAATTTCATCGTGTAGGGATTCCAGTTCGCAAATCAAAACAATAACAAATGCACAAGACACATACTTATTTTATTTTTTTTAAACTACAATTATCAACGTCAAAAAAGTTAACTCCAAAACAGTTTATGTCTTCTTCGCTATATCCCTGAAATCATCAACAACAATATACATTATTCTACCCACTCAAACATTTTATAATCGTTATCGATCGCCTAAATTTTAAAGTAACACTACTAATCATGTATACAGTATTTTCTCTGTAGCAAATTTACACACCGTTGAATTGTGAATATGTCTTGAAAAAAATTATTTCATTCACGTTTGACCTAGACGTAACTGGTTTTTAATTCAGATTTCATTACTAGTCAGGAGAATTAAAAGGGGACGCCAGTCTATGAAATAATGGTATTTTCATAAACTTTGGGTTCTGGAAAGTCATTTTATGATTTGACATCACAGATTTTCTCAGTTGCCAAGAAACACCAAATTGAATCTCTATATTGGTCTTTCAGTGATACACCATTGCATTATGGGTCTTAGCAAATATGAATATTCATTACATGCACACTGAATATTCATAACTCCTAAGAGTTTATTTCCCATTTAATAATGTTATAATAATAATAACAATAATAATGTTGGATTTTATTTGACAGACTGTTCATCTGAAGGAAATGATATTAATGTTTGCTGAAGCAGTGGTGTATCACTCACAGAATCACTTTGATGTCAGATTAAAAATTACGTGATGTCAAATCATAAACTGGTTCAAATTTTATGAAAATTGTTCTATTTCCTAGACTAACGTTCCCATGACAAAAAAAACGAAAGACCTTTTTCAATTAGCAGAGTTGGCATGTGTTACATATCGAATTTCGAATTCCATTGGCGTCACAAAGTGCTTTATGAGTTTTGTTCCGTATAACTAATTCCAACAACTTAAGTCGTAGGTATTCACGACAAAACACATCATTGAGTTATGATGTTGCTATTTTATGTATTTCTGTTGTTAATCGTTCAGGGGTTTTTTTTAGACAACAATGCTCTTTTTCAATGTTACAAATATCATTCAGCCCTGATTCTGATCAAAGCTGTTATTATGTCGAGATTTCATGTATATTTCAAGACGTACTAGAACCATAGACCTTGGAGACGGCAAGACAAGAATTTACAAAATGATGAATCATGCCTTTTGCCACATGATTATAGCTTTTACTATGTGACACCTTAATGCAAAGGTGTTCTTCCGTAAAGATTACAACCATTATGGAATGCATAATTGTTTTTATTTCTCGGGGGTAGGTTCTACCGATGTCGTGTTTTTGAATTAGAGACTACCCTAGCTATATTCCTGGTAAAAACAAAAACCCGAGCACTGCACTGCACACATAGCACCAAGTCAGCACCCATACAGACCTACCAAATGTAGCACTACCCACCAGTAGGCAAACTAACAAGGCCATTGGTCTCAACGCACTAAATTCACCTGTGAATACGGAGAACATTAACAGTTACAAGACACTATACACTTCTTGTCATCTTTATATTTCGTATTTGACAACAGATCAAATATGGCCGATATTGCCTTACAGCGCCACCCAGTGGCAGATGTATGATATTCCGTTTTTAATTTATGGCAATGCTGCACTCATTAGCATTCTCTTAGTTCTTAGATTGTAATGTGATGAGAACAAGCTTGTCTTTCCAGTGGTATTAAAAAGATAAAACTGTTTTACCTTTTTTCATTAAATACATAAGTATGTTTGTCAGTTACCAACGGTGTTCTCTTTTCTTGCAGGGAAAGGGATAATGTTGGAGGTAGAATAAAACAATTGTGATGAAGGAGCTGAGTTTACCCCTTTAAAAATGTTATTACAAATGAAAGAGTATGAATGTATTTTATTTTGTATTATAATGCAATGCATGCAAACCAGTGGACAGACATTTACAGACAGCCAGCCAGCCAGACAGACAGACAGACAGACAGACAGACACCAAGCCCTCACCTTCCGTTACGGGAAATATAGAAAACTCTGAATTTTGCCCATATACTGACTGAGGCTTATTATTGTACTCCTTGTGCTGTACGTTCATGGTATATACGGAAATGAGCAACGAGTTTGCGACTGATCGGCTGTGATGTGTTCATTTATCAAAGAAGCCGATGGGAATATTGTCTCATAATGATGAGATTAAGTGAGTTTACATTTTGTATTATGATTTAATAAATGTTAATGCCTTTTTGATTAACGTCCTGTTCACAGTCTTACTTGTTCATGTTTGTTTGAAGACGAGTGAAGAGAGGTGGCCATTGTTTGAACACTTGTAAATCTGTTAAATCTCAAATCAAGCATTTACATAACGTAATCGATTCTCGTGCTTGTTTGTTGAGGCGTTATTATGAATGCAAATTGGAATAGTGTCACGTACTCCGAAAGAGTCTATAGAGTACACTTTTACATGACTTTTGTATATTACTTGTTGTCGTTATTATATCAGAGTTGTTGCATTTATGTGCAAACATTTACTTTGCATTATTGTATTTCAAAGAAGCCGGTTATTTCATGTCGCATATTCAGCTGTCACGTGTTGCCCACATTGTGAATGAATACGGTGTGTTGCAACAGAGATATCATTAGATTACAAGTGTTTGGTGTGCTGACAAGACATGTGTTGTGTTGTGTTGTGTTGTGTTGTGTTGTGTTGTGTCGTGTTCTGTTGTGTTCTGTTGTGGTATGTTGTCGTATTGTTGTGTGTTCTGCTGTATTGTGGTTATTACCTCCCGTTAGAGAGTGTTATGTTATGTTATGTTATGCTTTGCTTATGTGTGTGTGTGTGCGCGCGCGTCTGTCTGTGTGTCTGTGTCTGTCTGTCTGTCTGTCTGTCTGTCTGTCTGTATGTCTGTCTGTCTGGGTGTCTGTCTATAATTTGCATAAATAAATAAGCTTTGGTAATTAGACTATATCAGTTCTTAAATGCAATTTCGAATTCAATATAATTTGGCACATACATCAACCATAACAAAGCACACATATTCTATGAAGCCTGTTGGTATAGTTGTATTTTGAATGATTTAATGTGCATAATTAATACTTTTTGTTGGAGCAATAACCAATGGTCTGCCCTTTAATACGGAAGGCATTCAGTTTAAATCTGGTCTTTGTGGTGTGTTGTTGATGTTTATAATATTCTGTTATCTTGTATGTTCCAATCAGCTGTTTCTCCGTTTTCTTACATTCTATGCCACTGATTAATTTCTTCTCATGACACACTGCCTACTTCACTTTTGAAAGAAGTGTTGTTTTCACTTCATATAAATCCACACTACCGTCAATCTCACACACAGACACGTGTACCATTTCATGACTGAATCTACATTCCAGCTTTAACTAATCTGCTAGGTGCCTGCCTCAATGGTTTGAAGGCAAAATATGACGACGAACATCAAATATAGGGACTACGTGACCATCCTTTATGTGGATTATGTTTGTAAATCCTTCTTTCCAAATTAATTACGTCTAGCTGACAACTTCAAACGTCTTACGGAAAGTCTACGTTTCTATATGAAGCTGATTATCTACGTTGTTATAAGAATGTATCAATTTCCACAGCCGAGAAGGCAAAATTAAATCTTCGCTGATTGACAGGTGTATAGTGAATATCACATGCGTCACGTTTCTATAACAACCATTTTCAATGACGGGGGAATAAACAAATATCATCCTAGTCGTGTTAAATGCGTTAAAACATATTGTGCGAGGACCACACAATCATTTATAAAGTAAACGTTTTCCAGCATCTCTTCAATCTGGCATGTAATACGAGCTTGGGGGCAATAAAGCAATAGATAACATACATACACAAATTAAATGATGGCATTTGGAGAAATGCCCCTCAGAGTAAACGTGTTTATTGAAACGAAAACGAATCATTTTGTGTCAGTGACATTGGCTTTTTACTTATTCTGTCTGTCTGTCTGTCTGTCTGTCTGTCTGTCTGTCTGTCTGTCTGTCTGTCTGTCTGTCTGTCTGTCTGTCTGTCTGTCTGTCTGTCCGTCCGTCCGTCCGTCCGTCCTTCCGTCCGTCTGTCTGTCTGTATGTCTGTCTGTCCCTGTCTGTCTGTCTGTCTGTCTGACTCACTCTGTCTGTCTGTCTGTCTGTCTGTCTGTCTGTCCCCCCCCCCCTCTCTCTCTCTCTCTCTCTCTCTCTCTCTCTCTCTCTCTCTCTCTCTCTCTCTCTCTCTCTCTCTCTCTCTCTCTCTCTCTCTCTCTCTCCTCTCTCTCTCTTTCTCTCTCTATTCTCCTAACTTCTCTCCTGTCCACCACATCTGCGTTTAAAGGTGGAAAAAGTGAAACGACAGTAATGTTATATTTGTAATGTTATCACCATGCGTGGAAAGTAATAAACTTGTGTAAGTTTAAAATATGATATATGGTTACCATTTCTTTTCACCCGTTCGTCATTTCACCACGATAAGGGGTTATGAAATATTACAGATTTTTTAGGGCCTCTCCAAGATCTGTGGAATTGTATACAAAGTAATGACATTACACGTTTGATTTATGTTCTTTTTTTCATGTTTAAAAATACCCATTAGGTACATATTTAAATGATAAAACACTTGGTATACAAAACTGAACATGCTTTACATTATATCTGATATAATTTGTTGCTTTCGGAAAATTCATTTTACTCGATCACAACAAAACTTGATGTCTAGGCCTATATATAGTTGTACCTATTAGATTTCTGATAAATCTCATGAAATCAAAATTTAAAAAAGCGTAATGATTCTTTAGCTAAGGAGCCCTAACAAAGATTGCTAGCTTAGGGGGTCGAGTATAGAAGAGATTGTCGGTATCGGTATAGCAGTTGTGAACTCCTTGTTAGTGATTCGATCCGGACTACGCTTGTGGCAGTGACGTCAAATATACACATTATTTTTCCGTCCAGTATTGAATAGTAATCATAAAAAATGGATTGCTTCAAATCCTTGTTTTTCATAAACGTCAGAAGCCGGATTAATCCTGAGCCATGGGACAACGAAACAATATTGATCGGTTAAATTAGTCGATTCATGAAATGGTGTCACAGCTTACTTCAGGGAGTAGATATTGAAACTTTGTAGAAAATTGAAAATAACGAGTGCGGCTTGTTTAAGCTGTGTCTTGTTGTAGATCATGTCAAAATTGGCTTTCTTGTACACTGGTCCATATGTTAGCTTGTTTCAACTCATCCGTGATTGTGCATGCTTCTTTTCGATTTAACGTCAGTACATACGCAAAGTATCCGCATGTCATGAGAATATGTGGTATTTCCAATTTATTTATGAAGTCTAGTCAATGTTTGTGGTCTTTATAGTTCTAACTTTGTAGAAGATGGAGATATGTACAAATATGTATAAAATGGTGAGGTGGAAGAAAGGCAAAGTCAGATAGATGGACAGATAGATGGACACAGAGACAGAGTCAGAGAGAGAGACAGACAGACAGACAGGCAGACAGATATAGACAGAGACAGAGAGACAGACAGGCAAGCAGGCAGGCAGATGCGCGCGTGTGCACGCACACAGGCATACATACATACATACATACATACATACATACATACATACATATACATACATACATACATACATACATACATACATACATACATACATACATACATACATACATACATACATACATACATACATACATACATACATACAGAAGAAATCTTTTCATTACCACTGCGTAGTAGACTATATTAAATTTGTGTATTTCCGATATCAACCTAACACCGAGGTGCAATTTACGAGCTAGTAAGGGTAGGCTATTTCGGAAAATTGCTTCTGCGTAGAGTGAAATTAAATATGAGTGAACTCACCGACATTATACATATAATGATTTAAATTGCAAGTTGGGGGTACTTAGTATTGGGTAACACGTAACAACTTCTTATATCGCTATAAGGAATCTGTTGAGATATATTTCCACATTTGAATACCAATAATTGGAGTTTAAACACCCGGGACTAACTCATTAAACAAATCAGTTTATACCGTAATTCGAAATTACGTAGCGTATACCTCAATCAGTTCCTGAAGTCGAAGAATAATTGCATACTAAGTAATTATGTGATGGTAATATCGTGATAAATATATCATACAATCCTACAATGAAATTCAGATGAACAGCATGAAAGCAATAGACACTACTGTGATTTTCAAGATAAACTCAATTGATAAGGCCCCTGTATATAAACAATTCTTCAATTCAAACAATCAACGCCAAGTGTGGTGTCTGATAACAGGATGCAGTAAAATACAACGCCAATATCTAGACTGAGTTAAGCTGACCTACCAAGAAACACTATTTTTTATAGACAATCTTGCAATACAATGGATTGAACCATAGACTGCGATTGAACACAAGACATCTATTTTACACCCTCCTGTTATCAGATACCACACTCGGCATTGATTGTTTGAATTGGTCTTTCCAAACAGTGTAATTTTTATATTCAGGGTCCTATCCATTGAGTTTATTTTGAAAATCACAGTTACGTCTATTCCTTTCACACTGGTCATTTGAATTTCATTGTATATGGTTGTACAACTGTACCTGTACAGAACTGTAACTCTAGATATGTGAACACATGACTGGTGTTACAGATGTACACGCAGAACTGTGGTATTACAGATGTACACGCAGGAATGTGGTGTTACAGATGTACATACCGGTCTGTGGTATTACAGATATCGATGTACACACAGGACTGTGGTATTACAGATATACATATACGACTGTGGTACGTATTACAGATCTAGAAGTACATACTGGTCTGTGGTATAACAAATGAACACATGGGACTATTGTATTACACATGTACACACAGAACTGTGGTACGTATAAATTACAGATGTACATACTGGTATGTGGTATTAGAAATATACACGGCAATGGGATATCACAGATGTACACACGGGAATGCGGTATTACAGATGCACACACAGGACTATGTACACATGCTCACACGGGACTGGTGTACCACACAGGTACACAGCATTGGGGTATTCATATGTACACACAGGACTGTGGTACCTCAAATGTACATACATGACTTGGGTACAATACATTTACACAGCAATGGGGTATTAGGCCTACAGGTTTACACACAGGACTGGGCTATTACAAATGTACACACAGGACTGTGGTACCACACATGTACATAGTCCTGCTTGGGAATTGCAGACGGTGCACGGGTCTGGATTACTGACATACTCTGTAAGCAAGCAGGACTAACATGTACACAACAATGGGGTAATACTATGATGTAGACACAGGACAGTGGTATCACAGATGCATTCAGAGGCTTCCAGGGGACTGTGATATCTCTGCACAGGACTGTGCACGTGGTATTACATGATGTATATACAGGGTTGTGGTATTAGAGATGTAGAAGTGAATGGGGTATTCTGATGTAGACACATACAGGACTGTGGTAACACCACACATCAATACATGTACACAGGAATGGGGTTTTATAGATGAGATGTACCCCGGGGCGGTACCAGTGGCCAGCTCTGGCAGGGATGTGTGGCCAGGGCTGCAAACCCAAAGCTCCATTTAGACCCACATTGACCAAAAAATTAATACCCCATTTTAGGGAGCCGTCATTATTTATGGCCGGGGGGGGTCGGAGAAATTTAGGGGGGGGGTTCACTTAAAAATTGGAGATGGCCGGGGGGGGGGGGGGGGCTACTCAAAAATGAGAGAGAGAGAGAGAGAGAGAGAGAGAGAGAGAGAGAGAGAGAGAGAGAGAGAGAGAGAGAGAAAGGTAGGGGGGGGGCTACTCAAAAATTTGTTCACAAAACTTCTGTACACGAAAATGGTGAGTAAACTGTAACACCAAATAAAATTTTATTGTCAAAATTTCTGATAAATGAAAAATATGGTATAGAAAATACACAAATTGTCAAAATTTCTGATTATTGAAAATTATATTCCAGTGAATTTTGTCATCCCTCAACATTATTTCTGATAGTGTACACTATTATTGCAGATGACATACATCGGCACCAAAACCCTGTGTAAATTTAATTCAATTTTACTTTTCACCATCTGCAAATTCACTGGCAAATTCACTGGCAAAACTGTAAAATAATAACAATAATGCACGCCCTGCCAATCCATAATGGACTCAAGCAAACTTTGCACTCCATAATGTACTTGGCTGTCGCCTCGCACAATTATGTCATGCAAAGGTTGCTTTTGCCCAGTATCGGCTGGCAGGGTGTGCATTATTGTCTAAATATATAGAAAATGCAATCCCTGAATCACAGTTTTGTAGGATGTCATGTGGCCTGATAGAATTGTTGCAGTACATGTACTGGCATAAGATCTCACAGAAATGAGAAAACACTGCTATTGCGGATTCCCTTAACCCTTTCTGTACTGGAGAAGAATATGAAACAATACGGATAATCGATTTGTAAATGTAGTAATACTACATCATCAGGAAGTAATATTTCTCAATCTAAAATCAAGTTGATATATGGAAAAAAACTTGCAGACTAACAAGAAATGTTGCCTTAAAAAAATGGCGGGAGAGTTTTCAGTACTGAAAGGGTTAATAGCCGACAGATTAAATTAAGTACCAAGTGATAAACACCTTTGTTTGCTGTGTATAAGAGTCTAGTTGCTAATATTAGTATTATGACAAGACCATGGTAACTGTGGTATACATGTACAGGGTACATGGTTTCAAATTGTTATAAGGCTCAAAAACAAAGCACAAAACAGTGTCAGTGTTTTACAAGGAGTAAAATAAAAGGAGACATGTCTGAAACTCGTGTGTAAGATACAATAATGAGAAATGGCATGAAATGGCATGAGACAGCTATAGGAAATTTAACCATATGTTTATAGCTGTTACCATACTGGGAAGCAGTTGATATTGAATCAGTTTCTGAAAGATTTGCCTTTTTAAATACCTTGAAAAAATGGATGAGGCAATACAGCACACTTATGCCAAACAAGTGTTTGTCTACACTGTTTAGGTGAAACTAGTTAACTGCATCAAAACATGTGCAGTTGACTGAATTGGAGTACCAAGATTGCCAGCTCAAATACTATAGTGTATCTAAAATGTTAATCCCTGTCTGTTTTTGAAATCTCCTGTACTGTAAAAACAATACATCCCAGCTTTCCATTTTTTTTTTAAATCATTCACTTTAAACTTCTGTAAATACCTCTTTATCATATTTCTTTTTATATATGAACACAACATCTGAATATAAATTATGAGAAATACATAAATGTAACTTTTATAAATAACAAGTGATAAATATATGAAACATTTTAAACATATATAAGTCCTATAGTCAGTAACAATATTGGCCTGTCATATGGACGGCATATTATTATGACCTGGTATGACATATTGCAAGAAATAATGTGAATTGGATTATTGCACACTGAAAAAAATAAATAAAAGACTGTGGCCAATACAATAAATGTAACATATATACAGGTATAAAGTTTTGTTCTGTTTTTTTCCTACACAAGAGTGGATAGCAAAATCTGATTTGACATGGGGACATGGTGGGGGGGGGGTCATCCAAATTTCTGATGTCAGGGAGGGGGGGGGTCATATTTTACAGAACAATTCCTCCGACCCCCCCCCGCCATAAATAATGACGGCTCCCTTAGACCATTACTGGGTTTTTAAAAGATGAAAGTTTAGACCTAAATACATTTTCCTTAGGAGGCAACCGTTATTTTGGGGCAATTGATGGCAGTTATCAGTGATTTGGTAAAGGACAATGCACCACGTGCACATTTTAGAGCCAGGAAAATAACAAATAATGCTGAGTAGACCCCGTTTTAGACTCTTTAGCTTGAAAAAAACAGACCCCAATTTAGCCCAAAGGGCTAGAAAGCGCACCCCAAAGGGCGGCACGTATAAATATACTCCGATAAGGGGAGTAACCCCCCCCCACAGGGGGGGGTATACCCATGGTGGTATCACAAATGCATTCAGAGAACTGTGGTATTACATGTGTATATAGGGCTGTTGTATACACAGGACTATCACAGTTATATGTACACGTACATGTCGTAGTTGCATGCGGTACAGTATTACAGATGTGTACACACCTACTACAACTGTGGTATTGTGTGCACACAGGAGGGTGGTAGCACAGATATGTACATTGTGGTAGCCTACAGGAACTTATCTACCAGGTGTAACTTGAAAGTCGGGATGTGTCGAGTATTGAATGCGTTGGCTGAAAGGTTTCGCTACTAGTTTTTTATACCGTGTGAAAACGGATTATCGCTAGTAAGCTTGCAGTCGTACTTAATTTTATATTTCTCATGACCCGCCCGACCCCATATTTCTTCAATCTGGCAACACCAACAAATAACAATCTGACGCCCTCTACGACAGGATTCGAAAACAAATCCCAACATCGTTGATTGTAAGATGGCCATCCCATTTGATTTCACAAAATGGTTCCAGTTTCCTTCTGACTTTAATTGTCATTTCTAAGTCATTCGAATAGTTAAATTATGATTATGAACTGACAGTACTACCAACATGTGCACACGGGTTTTTTTAACCGACAGAACGACCAACCGACCGACCGACCAGCTGTTACCACATGAGAAAACATAGAATTAAGTATTAAAGGCGTCCCAAGGGCGACCCTTTATGTCTTTATGGAAAAACCTCAAATGATATGGGTAGATCGATCGGTCGGTTTTTACTGTACAAAGACTGGCGTGGTGCTCGGCTAACTGTCATGTCAGATATGGAAAAACCAGGACCTGGTGAAGTAAAGCCTACGAGTGACTGCTTCGGCACATCGCTCAGCGTGTTATTATTAACATACGCAAGTAGGAAGACATCAGAAAAATTATATAGGATACATGAAGTAAAATGTTAAAGAAGGGGTTCAGTCGAGGATTTAGTACACCAATGAAAGAAATCAGCGGGTGGGGATAATTAGAGGGGGGAGGGGAGGTTGGGGTCCGGTCCGTGTCAACTTGAAAATTATATTCAGCAATTTATTTTAAATGAGGAGTATATTGTTGCCGAGACTTTGTATGTGACGGATACATTCGAACTTCACTCATATGTATGTAATAAAGTCGGGGGTGGGGGGTGGGGGGTGGGGTGGTAACGTCGGAAGTTAGTAAAAAAAATTCTATTTTAGCAGACAATGATCAGTCTATTCTGAAAGGTATGACTTATTATTTTTACTATCGTATGACAAATTATACTACAAATCCCAACCCTTTTCGACATGGAAGTTCTGTTTCAGCCTGTTTTATCAGTACTTTTTTTTGGTAAATCAGACAATGGTAGTTTGCATATATGACTGTGAAATTTTGGACAAATCTTCACTAACAACTTTCATTCAAACATTCACAACCAAAAAAGACAATGAGGACATTTCATTAACAGCACACCATATATATTCCTCTTCATGTAATTTCTACAAATATTTTATTTTCTTTTATTGACAATGGTATTGAATGAACACTTGAAACACATGTACATGAGCTAAAAAGAAAAATCACAAACCAAAAAAAATATTGACTGTGTATTGCACAGGAGAGAGATGTGCTGTCAACTGCAGCAAAACATCTTTTTTATTAATGGAATCACACCTTTTTAATTTCATTCTTTTACAATACTAATTTGAACAATGGACATACATTCTTGCATTGCTTTTCTTTGATGAAATTTCAAATCTTTAACACAGCGATTTTATATCATACAATATACATTTCGCTACGACAAAGGCACCAAATAAACGAATGTATAATTTTCACACACACACGAAAGGCGTTGAGATGTTCCTGTTCATTCAGTGAGACACATTGTGTGCTTACTACCAGAATACCGTGTCACAGATTAATTGCAGCAGGGTTTACATTTCACTCTTTTTTTTTTACCACTTCAGTTGTTTTAATTTCAAACTTTTTTTCAGAAGCAATGAAAAGTATGCTAAATTAAGAATATCATAGCATTCTTTGACATAGATCTTTAAAAAGATTGGTGAGATAAGTGAGCTTAAAAACCCATCACAATAACCTATGGTTTTGTAGGACACACGCTCTGCAAATAGCGCCATCTAGTGACAGCTTTGCAGCAAAATCACAATTTCAAAGATTATGCCAGTGTATCACCAGAGGGTGCTAGTGATCAGTCACGTGAACATGATTAGATATGCTATTTAAACAGTGGCTGTACACGATTTCTTTATAAAGTTATACACTATGAACACAGACTGACAAATTCCTTTACAAAGTTACCACCAGTCTGCTACCGTTCAGACTTTTCTCTCTAATTTCTCTTACGTTTTTTTTTCATCCTAAAACTTGCATACATTCAGTTTTTACAATGTAAATATGGTGCCCCGAGATGGTGGCACCAAAATAAAAATGGAATGAACAGATTATTTGACTACCAATGAAAATAGCTAATTCATCGATAATAAATTAGTGTTAGTTCCTTATTAGTATTACCTTAGACACGCATTGATAAATTACTTATTTTGAATTATCGGGGTGAAGGAAGGGTTCAAGCTCCAACATGAATACTGTATTACTGATTACAATATGGCTTAATTAAGAACACAAAAGAGTAATCAGTTCACCATTAAAATGTTAAAACCTTCAACTAAAACTTCAGGAAATATTTACAGATATCCTCATCAAGAAAAGTAAACCAATTAATGAGAATCAGCCTCAGACATTTCATTCCAAAATTAAGATGATCTAAAAAATAAAGATAGCAGTAAAATATTAACCTATACATGTTTTCATACTCGTAGCGGTTTTTGACTTTGGTGTGTGCTTTTTTTAAAAGTGATTACCAGTATATACCAATGCCTCAGAGTAGATTTCCTAAGAAGTCAAGTCAGATAGTCTAAATATGTTTTGGTATAGTTCATCCTGCAATAATCTGTGTTAGTCTTCACCAGAGTAGAGGGCTGCTCTAGTACAGGGCTTTCATTCCACTTTCTTCAAAATCACTCCAGGCATCACTGAGTTCCATGAATATCAGTTTGGCAAGTTCTTCCTGTGGAGTACCGGTGTGCTTATCTGGGTGAACTGAGAGGGCAGCCTTACGGTAAAACTTCTTGACCTGAGAATGAAAATAGAGACATTTAGTTTTCAAACGACAAACACATCTATTAATAACTCTTTATTCCATTTCAATGTTAATGCAAAATGAAAGGAAAAAGGAATGTACACGAAGAAATAGTGCAGGTAAACTCTACTTTGGTCATATGTATATTACAATATCACAAACACAAATGGCTTCAATAAATATTTAACATATCTGAGGAGGGGTATGGAAAGACATTAGAATATAATCTACAATAAATAAAACTGATGATGAAATGACAATTCTTACCTGGTCTGGTTGAATCAACTGGTGCATCCCAATTGGTTTCCATCTCTTTTCACCTTCCCATAAAACAGTTTCTAATGATGACAGCAATGCTCTGATGTTATTCCCTTTCCCTTCTACCCATTCCTTAACCTGAAACCAAACAGAAACGCTGAAGTAAACTGAAGTATCATTACAAATGTAATTATAAAAATATATTACACACACACACATACGTACGTATGTACATATGTACATCCACATACATTCATACATACATACATACTTATATATATACATACACAAACACATACATACATTCACACACACACATACATACATACATACATACATACATACATACACACACACACACACACATACATACATACATACATACTCCGGAAGGTTACCTTGTATCATTTCTTTAAGTCGAAATTCAAATACTGAAAATTAGCTGCCAGTTGTAAGCATTCCCACACCGAATACACACACAATACATACATACATACGTACGTACGACGTACGTATGTACGTACGTACATACATACATAAATACTAAAACACACACACACACATCCACACCTTAAGGACATTAGGATCTGAAGTCTGTGCCATTTGTTGTCTTCTCATCTCTTTCATGGTCTTTCTTTCATCTGCTTTAGTTGATGAACTAAACCCTGTAGAACTGAGTAAATCTTCAAATGCCGTCTTTTGTGTGCCTGGCTTGGGTCCAGCTATGAAAAACAAACATTAACATGAGTTTAAATAACTTCATTTTTCTTTTGCAATGATGTCATCTTGTCGACATGTGCTGTAAGTTGGTTGAGATATACTGTATTCTATTTGTAAGATATACTATATTCTACATAGATAGCCCAATGTGATACACCCCTGACGATGATGAGACATCTGCACAAATTTCAGATTTTGGGATTTGAAATTTGTGACTCTGAATAGAAATTTTCATTACTATTCTATTTGCGGCACATGGTACACAACAATCTGTGGTGAAGAACCATTAACTTGACAAGTAAATACATAAAACATCATCAGATATGAAGATAATAAATTACTTACATGGCTTCCATCCGCTTTTAGAATCTGCTTTAGAACCACCACCAAATCCTCCTGAGAATCCCCCGACATTATAGTTGGGTTTTGCCTGTGACTGTGGCTGCTGTGGTCTTTGTTGTGGTCGCTGCTGAGGCTTACTTTGTGGTGCAGCAGCAAATCCTTTCTGTTGAGGAGTCTGCTGCTGCTGTCCACTGCTGCCAAATGACTGTGATGTACCACCAGGTAAATTTTTTTTCAGGTTACCTAGAGAGAACGAGAGAGAGAGATGGAGGTGCAATGCATGATTACTAAATCTTTACAGGGATGTAGATAAGGATCGATAGCAGGCAAACAAAATCAGCTACTCCACAATGTTTTATCAGCTACTTTTTCAGGTTTTTTGTTTAAAAGTTTTCTTTCAACCTGTATATTTCCATCATTTGGCAAGAGCCTTGTTCCTAGATATCACCACTACTTTTTATATTTTACCAGCTACGTCTAAAATTTGCTATAACTGCTTTGCACTAAAGTTTGGATAAAGTACTGCCCTTTATCGATCAGAGGCTGGGGTTTGAAACCATACAGATCATATATGTAAACTATGATGAAAACTATAGCGGTCAAACCACTACGATCGATGCAATGTAAAAACATGATTGTAAGCACATTAAAATACTACCAGAAACCCAGCACCATATCTCACATTAGAAGTAAATTTTTATCGACTTATCAACATCTCAGTACTAAATTTAAAAATTGTTATCATTGAAGGAGTGAAAGTTTTCCGTCGAAATTTGGTTAGAAGTGTAAAAATGAAGTTCAGCAATCGCATTCACGTCAGCCCCCCTACTGAACAAACAAAGTTCACTTATTCTGCTTGTGTGACATTGTGCAATCATCCCTAATACATACCTAGATCTCCAAATGGGTCGTATGGTGCATTGCTTTTCCCATTTTCTATTGTTGGATTTTGTGCATCTTTTCCATACAGTGTTGACTCACTACCAGCTCTGTCCATTGGTTTCTGACCCATTGCATTTAGGGTTGTACCACTAGCTGTACGGTGCATATCAATGGGTGTCTGGGGTGAACTCAGGTTCCAACCCCCCATCAGGTCTGGACCAGCACTCTGCCTGTTAGTGTTAGCATTTGAGGATGTAGGTGATGAACCAGAGAGAAAATCTCCAAACAGGTCATCTGTTGTTTTTATCTGTGGAGCTGGTTTCTTAGAGGCTGATCCAACATTTGCTGCAAATGGGTCAAATAACTCTTCTTTTTTCTGTTGTGTGGAAGGTTTTGAATGAACACTTTGAAATGGATCAAAACTAGTTTCTGGTATTTTTTGGCCACTGCTTGCATGTGATGATGGCGCAGTATGTTTCTGTGGTGCTACTGGTTTAGCTGAACCTGTGGACTGTTGGAAAGGATCAAAGGTGTCTCCAAACAAATCTGCCTGTTGGGTGTCAACTTGTGGGGTCTGACTTCGACTACCACTTGCACTACCTGGAGCGGACGTTGGCTGACTTCCACCTGCTGCTGGTTGAGTTAGCAGATCAAAGTTAGTTGGTGGTGGGCCACCAGTATCCATCAGATTAATGTCCTGGCTACCTCTCCGACTACCACTGCGGGAATTGTCCTTGCTGCTGAGCTGTGAATCTAAACCTATATTCAGCAGGTCAACAGTCACTGGCGACTCTGATCCACTAGAATGCTGGTTGAAATTTGCTTCAAAGAGGTTCTGACTTGCATCGTCATCAAAATCAGCTTTGAAGAAATTTGCTTCAGTATTTTCCGAGTCCCCAGTTTCAGCAAATGGAGTATATCCCTGTGATGCCTCATTTTCTGGACCTGTTGTTTTGACTCTCTCGTTAGTCAAAACATCAAAGTCATCATCAAAGTCACTGCTGAACTGAGAGGGTACACTGCTTTTAACAGCTGACTGGCTATTAGCACCACTGCCACTGTTGTTATCCCAATCAAGACCAGACAGGAAACTCTTTGGTGCTTGATTTGGTACAGATTCTCTAGTTTTTCTGGATTCAAAATCATCTTGTACTGCACCACGATCATCTTCAGGATCGCTAGACTGGTCTACTGCACTTGTACGTCTTCTGGGCTTGTCAGAATGGCCTGCAGGGAGATGTAAGATTAGGGTTGGACTGGCAATACTTGTGATTAGAAATGTTACGACACAAAGTGACTTTAGAATTAGTTAAGCCAGTACAATGGCTTTTGTTCCTAAAGTACTTTGAGATGTAATGAATACAGGCAAAATTAAAACAGTATTGAAGTTCAATTTGTATTAGGAGTCACATCCAGCATAAAATTATATAAACTGTGACTGGTAACCTTCTTTCAATTAGTTTAAAAGGGAACAACACTCCAGGATATAAAGATAATGTCATAAACTGTGGGTTCTGGAGCGTACGTCTTTTCATGACTTCACATCACATAAATTCCACTCGGTTGCCAAGAAACACAAAATTTGAACTATTTTTAACCTCTCCTATTCTTTTAGTGATAAACCACTGCATCATGGGTTTTAGCAAACCTGATTTCACATCATATAATTTTTGCTCAGTTGACAAGAAGCATCAAATTAAAACTCCTTTTCACCACTATAGTTCTGTCAGTGATACACCATTGCATCATGGGTCTTGGCAAACATGAATATTCATTACATGCACACTGAATATTCATGACTCCTAAGAGCTTATTTCCCATCTGACTGACTATTTATCTGAAGGACATAAGCTCATAGCAATCGTGAATATTCAGTTTGCACCTAATGAATAATCATGTCTGCTAAGACCCATAATGCAATGGTTTATCACAGTCTATATATATACAACACATTGGTTTGGCACAAACAGATCTACCTGTACTTACTCCCTTCTTGGAGATCACAAAATGAATTATTCATTACTCTTACCAAACTCTCTGTTTACTTGATCTTGTTCCTCTTGACTGGAGAAGCACAATTTAGGATTGAGTCGCTTTGTCTCAAAGTTCTTCCAGGGTATTGTATGAATTGATTGTGCCTCACTGTTGGTAACGTTCACTTCCAATATTACTTGGAATAACTCTGGATATTTGTCTGGCTGTTCAGTTCCATCCAAGTCGTACCTTGAGAGTAAACACTGACATGATGAGCTGAAACACATCTACCTACCTATATGTCGTGTAACTATCTAACTTGGTGGTTTTTTTGTGTCCATCTCTCACTTTCATTTCTGTCTGTCTGTTTCTCCTCTCATATCTCAGTCTATCTGTTTCTGTTTCACTCTGTCTCCCTTCTCTGTCTGTCTGTATATGTACAGACGTACGTTACATGAGTGTGTATGTGTGCGTGTGTGCATGCGTGTGTATGTATGTATATATTATGTAAAAATGTATGTATGTATGTATAACATACACTCACATCTACAACCATCCATCCACCAAACCACCCACCCACACACACACACACACACACACACACACACACACACACACTCCACAATATAATGTTCTTTGAAATGAATACTGAAAAGCTCCTATGACAAAACGAAAAAGATTATGGGGTTGGGGGTGGGTGTGTGTGTGTACAGTTTAATGGAATAAACACATCACATTATAGAAGAATTAAATATAACTGAGTAGATATATCTTTTATTTGTTAATTTCAGCTAGTGAGGAGTGGTTTAACTTACTTATTCAATCTGAGTCTTGTTTGTCCTGACGCAATAAAACCAGTATGGAATTGAAACTGGAACATTTTGATTGCAGTAACCTGTAAATAACGGACAAAATACAGATTATAAGAATGTTCATGACTATTGGTTCATACTATTATAGTATCAAATGAACATTTCCACTCACACAGTTACAAAACAATTCTTGGAAATGAATCCTAAATTAAACAATGTTGTTTCATTTTGATTTTTCAAGTAGGATACCATGATAAAATTGCTTTATAAATTAAAAATCCAAAATAAACACCCAATCCTCATCCATATGGCATCTTTAATTAATCAATTATTCCAGTAATTACATACAAAAACCAAAAAATGATACATATCACTGTATGTAGGCATTACAAGCATTGCTGATTCACACAGCTGTATGTAGGCATTATAAGTACTGCTACAGCCTCTTAACACCCTTTTGACTTTATTTTCTGTATCTGAGGTTCACCTTACCTTGCCTTGCATTTTACCACCAAACGTTGACCTGGCATGATACAACACAATCATAATATCGCCACCAACTGTGATATCTAAGTCAACAATGGCTTTGGTGTCTTCAACTGTAAACCCTCTACAATCAAAAACACAATCATTTTTACGTTAATGCTTGATTCTAAATTTAAACTTACAAAAAAAATTAAATGCGGAATCATAAACACAATAAGAAGAAAAGTGAAATTATGCAAATAATTTGTATCTTATTTTGGTATGAAATGGTCACAAATAATATATATAGAAGACAGACATTACTAATGGTCTACTAAAAACCTTCTAAATCTAACCTTGGGGTTAAATTCACAACTCTGCCCTCGGTGGAACGAGACTGTTTTGGTGTGACTGGTTAGTCCCTCAAGAACAAATGTACGCTATCACCCGAATAATGTCAATCAACATGTGTACACTGGTTATTGCTAACATGGCAATGGCTGTAACTCAGTGTGAACAAGATTACGAGGTATAATGTATTACCATCACACATGTCAACATACACAATATGTAGTAACGCTTGATGGACTGACTCAGTGTGAGCATGATCATTGCACAGGCGAACCAATTTCATGCATGTTACCATGGCAACTTACCTCATTCTATCATATTCTTGTGATGTGGTTAGAACTCTCTCTTCACCATGGAAAACTTCACAAAATGGACGACAGCCATTCCTGTAAGTAGTCAAAAGACAAAAACATCACAATAATAGACCATTTGCATTTTAACACTAGACCATCACAATAATAGACCATTTGCATTTTAACACTAGACCATCACAATAATAGACCATTTGCATTTTAACACTAGACCATCACAAAAATAGACCAATTGCATTTTAACACTGGACCATTGCAATAATAGACCATTTGCATTTTAACACTAGACCATCACAAAAATAGACCATTTGCATTTTAACACTGGACCATTGCAATAATAGACCATTTGCATTTTAACACTAGACCATCACAATAATAGACCATTTGCATTTTAACACTGGATCATCACAATAATAGACCATTTGCATTTTAACACTAGACCATTGCAATAATAGACCATTTGCATTTTAACACTAGACCATCACAATAATAGACCATTTGCATTTTAACACTAGACCATCACAATAATAGACCATTTGCATTTTAACACTAGACCATTGCAATAATAGACCATTTGCATTTTAACACTGGATCATCACAATAATAGACCATTTGCATTTTAACACTAGACCATGACAAAAATAGACCATTTGCATTTTAACACTGGATCATCACAATAATAGACCATTTGCATTTTAACACTGGATCATCACAATAATAGACCATTTGCATTTTAACACTAGACCATCACAATAATAGACCATTTGCATTTCAACACTGGACCATCACAATAATAGACCATTTACATTTCAACACTAGACCATCACAATAATAGACCATTTGCATTTCAACACTAGACCATCACAATAATAGACCATTTGCATTTTAACACTGGACCATCACAATAATAGACCATTTGCATTTTAACACTAGACCATCACAATAATAGACCATTTGCATTTTAACACTAGACCATCACAATAATAGACCATTTGCATTTTAACACTAGATCATCACAATAATAGACCATTTGCATTTTAACACTAGATCATCACAATAATAGACCATTTGCATTTTAACACTAGACCATCACAATAATAGACCATTTGCATTTTAACACTAGATCATCACAATAATAGACCATTTGCATTTTAACACTAGATCATCACAATAATAGACCATTTGCATTTTAACACTGGACATGACCTAAATGTCATATTAACAACATGAAGGCAAGATTGACGACCTCAAGAACATAATGTACTGCAAATAGTATATTACATTCTTTTAGTCAAGACTTTCATCTAAAACACACACTAAGGTTTCATTTTTGAGATTCAAACAACCTTCATTTCATTTGATATTCTGTGTCACAGATATACAATTCATGGTGGTTATTTTGTAATGGAGAGTGGTGGTGGGGGGAGACCTAAAAACACAAACAGTTAACGTACACAATTACAAGTGTCTTTTCTTTCTTGTGTTTTCCTCAAATTACAGTTTGTAACAGGTACACATATCGTCCAGGCAGTTCAGTAAGGTCGTATCTGCCTATACAATTGCATAGCAGATACAACCTTTCTGCACTGATGCGACGATATACTTTGTATTCCTAATAATGGCTGCCATGGCAACATCTCTCTAACATAACACAATCTCTCTGGCACTGGCAGTGAGGGTAAATAACAAATTGTGCCTTACCTTTGCCGACTGAACAATGGAACAGGTTGTACTACAATTCTTTTCAGTGTAACTGTCTTGTTATGTGGAATAATTGGGCTCTCTGGATTTAACATATTATAAATATACTCCATATATCTAGGGAGACAAATAATACAATTATTACAAACTCAACTGACATTTTTATTCCAAGGAATACCATATCAAATGAAAAGATGTACAGAATTATTAGACTTCTGTTAACCCTTAGTATAGCCATCTGATGGTATATGCTATTATGGCAGTGAGGGCCTGGGGCCTCTCTAAAACCTATTTGCTATTAAAGATGTTGCAACTGTCAACTAGAAGAAATCCAAGGCCTTTATATAAATACGGTGAACAAGTTACAGATTAGTGGGTGGGTGGTAGGTAGATAGACACAGAGATAGACAAATAGATAATATAGATAGACAGACAGACACTGATACTGATAGACTGACAGACTGAGATTGATACAGACAGACAGATTGATAGATTGAGACAGAGACAGACACAGATTGATTATTGATCAATAGATAATAGATAGGTACAGACCGACAGACAGACAGACAGACAGACAGACAGACAGACAGACAGACAGACAGAAATGAAATGAAAAATATCCAACATTCACTTTATGACAGAAATGACATTCAAAATATACGTCTCACCTCTTCTGTGATGGTGTGACACCAGGAGGTCCTCTTCTAACATTAAACAAATATAAACTAGGTTCTATGGAACGAAATTGTCGACAGAATCCTAGGAAGGATGCTACTAGAGTTCCTGATGATGCCTTACCATCCTGAAACAAATGCAGATAGTTGTATTTGTTAACTCAGTACACCTGAAAAGTTGTGCACTATAAAGTTGGAACTATACAATGCATGCACTAGCATAAGTGAAGACAACTTGAATCGGATGTGTTTTGTCACCCCTTCTTTGTGCATTTCAAGGGATGCAGAACAGACAATGTTAGATTGTTTTTATAGGACTAATCTAGACTGTCACAATGGTGCAAGATACTTGAATGTACTTATGTAGGTATTTTAGCCAGTATAGCAATGTGAGTGTATGCATGAGATCATCCTCAATCACAATCATGCCGTGTTCAGTAGTAAAAGTGTTGTTATCTATCAATGAAACTTTCCTCAATCACAATCATACTGTGAGTTACAACCAAGAAAGAGTTCCAGTACTACCAAAACTATAAATATACATTGTATTACATATAGTCTTCTGGCGAACAGCTGTACAATATTGTCTATACCATCATGTTATGAAATATATGTCCTATTTAGAAGAATAAACTTCTTCATCCATAATGGGATAAAGTGAACTAAAAAACTGTAAAGGTGGTAGATTTAGGGTATTACTTACCAGACAGTGTATAACAGCTACATTCTTTGGGTCTTTCTGCAACCATAGGTATAGATTTCTACAGGCTAAGTAGACAGTTCTCAGTTCTGGTGCTTTCTTTGCAGGCCAACTGTATTCTGAAACCTACAAGTTAGAGTGTATTTTAGTCACCACAAACTGAGAGTATGACACCCTGCTGGATGTAATGCTTGATATGATGTAGTCATTTATTAGTATGAAACATTGCTTCGTATGTGTATGTATGTATGTATGTATGTATGTATGTATGTATGTATGTATGTATGTATGTATGTATGTCTGTATGTATGTATGTATGTATGTATGTATGTATGTATGTATGTATGTATGTATGTATGTATGTATGTATGTGTGTATGTGTGTATGTGTGTATGTATGTGTGTGTGTATGTGTGTATGTGTGTGTGCGTGTAAATAGATATGCGAGTGTACACATACATGTCCTGTTTGATATTATGACCTTATAAGTACATTTTTAAGTATTTTACTTCATCTCTACTCTCCATAAGACATACATATGCACAAAGTACAAATCATACCAACAGATTGTCAACAAACTCACGTTGGTTTTAAGAGCTCTGTATGTCCTCTGACAACAGTTGACTATACTCACCTTGTTATTAAGTTTAAGAGCTTTGTATGTCCTCTGACAATAGTTGAATATACTCACCTTGTTATTAAGTTTAAGAGCTCTGTATGTCCTCTGACAACAGTTGAATATACTCACCTTGTTATTAAGTTTAAGAGCTCTGTATGTCCTCTGACAATAGTTGAATATACTCACCTTGTTATTAAGTTTAAGAGCTCTGTATGTCCTCTGACAACAGTTGAATATACTCACCTTGTTATTAAGTTTAAGAGCTCTGTATGTCCTCTGACAATAGTTGAATATACTCACCTTGTTATTAAGTTTAAGAGCTCTGTATGTCCTCTGACAAGTTAAATATACTCACCTTGTTATTAAGTTTAAGAGTTCTGTATGTCCTCTGACAACAGTTGAATATATAGTAATGCTGGTTGTGTCTGGAGTCTAGAAATGTTTTCACTTCATCTATGTTATTCTTGTAAGCTGCTTCAATTCCCTCAGCTGGAAAGGACATAACTAAAATTCTTGATGTGATGTATGAAATATCGAGATCTGTCCGGGCAAGACTGAAAAAATAACGATTAATTTGATAGTTATATTGAATTCTGTGTTTTAGCCACATCTTACGACTAAACACAAGGTATACTTAAATTCATAAATGTATGAAATGAGATTCAATATGATGACAATTGTATTACAAGACACAGCACTGCTTTGTGTCACACTCACATTTCAGTATAGTGATGTTTTCATACAAAACAGTCCACTGGTTCATGATATTCATTTATGGTGTTTTTTATACGTGGTATCAGTTATCGTAATTCAGGGAACCTTTGGTATACACATATTACATGTACACATTGGTATAAAACTCTATCAGTGTTTAGCCCCTTTACAGCACCACGTACAGTATATTCTGTTCAATCTCTCATACAATAGGCTTGTAGCTAGAATTGCTAAAAGCTGTTAATATTGTTTGAAAAACTCGAAGCATAATTGCCCAGTCTGCTTGTAGTCACCATGTAGTATTCAAATGTATGCAGACGATACACATGCAAATGAAGTGTATGCAGATTAACACACATCTCAAGTGCAACTGATTCTCATTGTTTATGTTTACTCATTCAACTACCAAAATCACAGTTCAAGTTAGACATTGTTTCCAACCCTTTACTAGACATATCCTATAACTACCAATATTACAGCAGTCTTACTTTGACATTGTTTCCGACACTTTACTAGACATATCCTTTATATTCCTGAAGAATGACCCTGCTCCTTCCTTTACCATACCAAACAGACCACTACCAGCGGCACCATCCATGCTGGTTTCATTACCCCTTGGATGAGGAACGTGACCTTGAAAACAAATAGACCACAAAGCATAAATAACATTTCAACTTGAGGTAAAGTACATTTCCTTGCAAAAAAATTTAAACTCTACACTATTGAGCTTTTGATCTGTCTTTGTCAATGATCTTGTTTGGTGTGACTCTTCGTTTCCTTTTTCTCTTTGAATCAATTTCTTCCATCAACTGTGCTCATGTTTGATCATCATCACAAACCACGGCCTGTTTTACGGCAACGTTCTTAAACGAGCCTCCCACGCTTAAATCATGATGAAACATCCTTGGATGCAAAATCAGCTTCCATATTTCGATTTGTTCTCAGCCATGCTTAATTAGATACATCAAAGTCCATCATGAAATCTATCCCATTGTGATTGGATTTGTGATTACCATGTTGAATATGGTAATTATGTTTACTTCACACAGCTCCACTCTCCTCCTTAATTCTAATCACATGGTGATACTACTTATGTCATCTGACACAGTGGGTAAATTTAAAACCCAGAAAGAATTTAGAGTGAAATATTAATATGGCCATTCTAGGTTAGAGTTTTAGGTAATGGCCAAAATGAACTACAAGCCTGGATTCTAGGCTATATTCTATATCATAAAGCTGGTAATAATCTAATAATATCATCCCTATATTGTAATAACTCCTTCAAACTTTCCACTACAGCAATCAAACCAACAAGTGTGGATGAACAGATGAAAATATGAAGACAACCAAAATCACAAAATCACATCATAATATGATTTGTCCACCTACCTGGTGGTTCTGTTGGTCTAGGTGGTGGTCGTCTCTGTGGACTACCATGATCACTCTCATCACCACCACTGCTTTCTTTGTCTCTCAGAGTCATGGCTGTTTTCAGGTTGACATTTCTGGCTGCAGCAATCTCTTGTAATGTGGCCATAACTTCTGTCACAGATGGTCTTTCCCTTGGATCAATTCGAAACATTGAACCTGAATCCAGAATATATATAGAGGGATGTTAAGGTCCAGTTTGGTGTAGGATTAAAGTGGCCATATGGATGAGAATTTGGTATTTATTTTGGATTTTTATTTGATAAAACAGCTTCACTATGTTTTTCTATTTGAAAAAATAATGTGAAATAACATATACCAAGTCCATGTTCATAACTCAATAAACAGCAAGACATTAAACAACGTGTAAAATGTTTGTTATTGTACACTTTTTGCACCTTTTTACACTTTTTGCATCTTTTTGCAATGTATTGAGTGACGAACATGGACTTGGTATATGTTCTTTCGTATTATTTTTTCAAGTAGAAAAACTTAGTGAAGCTGTTTTATCAAATAAAAATCCAAAATAAATACCAAATTCTCATCCATATGGCCACTTTAACATTTAAATGTGAAACTGTGAAACACAGTTGTGTGGCCGAGCTATAGAAAAAGTTGGTCCAGAATGAAATATTAATAATATCTAATCCTAAGGCTCCACTGTTATGACACTGGCAATCAAGCCTTTGGTTTACTAAGATTGACGTAAACTAAATCTAAAAAAAATAAATCTATTTTTTTTTTAAATCTTGAATCTATTGTTCAATGATTTTAGATTACACTTCCTTACAGTGCAGTGTTACTAGTACTATGAAACAAAAATCAACTGTATCATTTACTAGTATATACGTAGGAGAAATCATGGGGGAAGGACTGCACGTGTTCAGGATGTGAAATCAACGGTGTACATTGTACATCAATAATGTACATCTGAATGAAAGACATAGAAATGTGTATACTAAGATAGAACAGAAATAGAATTTGTATAAATAAGCTTGCAAAAAATTCACACAAAATTGTTGCCTGTAGTTTCATCCGTCTCTAAAATAAGCATGGTGTTCCTGTAGTCATGTAATCTTAATGTGGAATACATTGTATGTACATTTTGTATTTCGAAACGTAAACAGGAACATCATCAGGAGTTTTATGTGGTCACCATATACTTTAACCAGTGTTTTTGCACTACGTTGAGATGTCATTTGCATACTTTGGCAAACCCAAATAATGACGACACCACATTCCTTTCCAAACGCTTCCAGCCAGACTCGGGACAAGTCCCTCTCTTCTCACAACTACGCCGCTCGGCATACATGAACAGATTAGGGACGATAGTCACGAGTCTGGCAGTGAGACTACTGTCTATCTTAATAGTAAACTGAACGCTAAATTACCAGAGTAATACGATAACACATGCGAGAACCTGAGATTAAAACGCTGGCCTTTAAACAATGTGAGTACAAGAATTGACAAGTACAGAAATCTAATGTTGACATTGATGTCACACAGACAAAAAGAGCGACATGCCACTTTAACACATGACCCAAGGTGGGTTAATAACTTTCAATAATAGCATCCATTTTACAATAACTGTTACAAATTTCATTTGTCTGCTGTTGTTGTTTTGTATAATCACAAACTTTTCTGTTCTTCTAACCTTACAAGGATTTACCCGTACATTTCATCAATTGTACATGTACATGTACATGTACATTGATAAGGTTATGAAATTTACCCCCCCCCCCCCACACACACACAGCATAATTCGATGACCTGCGAGCTTTCAACTACTATCATTGATATTTTTTTTTAATTGTGTTCATAGCTAAAGAGTCTACAACTGAATCAATCAAATCTAAAACTGTAAGTATACTTACGAATGAGATCATGGAAAACAGAGAATATGCCGTCATCTTCAGGTAGATGATAATTAGCATTGATAATGGCTAGCTTGGCAGAATCTTCATATGGATGTTGTCTGTAGCAAAGCATGTATAGCACACAACCTAGAGCCTAAACACAAGTAAAAATAACACAAATTAAGTACATGTCTTTGCTGACATAATTCTCAGTACCTGGATTCAATAGACCCCCTAGGTGAGCCATAAGTAACACCAATCAAGTATTGCTGTAGTCTCAGTTACCCAGACGTCAGTGAGTTGTTTTAGTCAAATACTTCATATACCAACATGTGTAAACCCTCATGAAGGGAGCCCTCTTGTGACACTTCTTTTGAAAATGAGGTATCGAACATAACAATAAGCTAGCTCTGCAATTTTGCACACAGTAATACTGGCTATGAGCTGAGTTGTTTATAACTGATAATACAAGTAACAGGATAACTTACCCATATATCAGACTTTTCATTAATTGGATAATTATAATATAGATCCAACATTTCTGGTGTTCGGTACATTGGTGTTGTCTGACTGGCAATCTACATAACAAATGAAGACAATCTAAGTGTTAATTACAAGCTAACATCAATGTTGGAAGTAAGGACATTCATTCTTGTATGAAAATGAATGTTACACTTACAGAATGACTTCATACATTTCATTTCAGTTACATCTATGTTACTCACTAGTTGGTGAAATAGGAAACTAAAATGTTCTTCTCGTCACCTGTGAGTCACCTAAAATGTTCTTCTCGTCACCTGTGAGTCACCTTTTAACTCTACAATAGAGAGATTTAGATGCACATAATTATGTGTGTTCTGTGCATGTAGCGTCATCGTCATGTAATTCGAAGGCAGCCCATACATTCTCTAGCAGACATTGCTACCATGTCAAAATGGCATAACCGTAAATATGTGTTATATTTTTCTTCTATTAAATGTTGTCATTCTTTATATCGAAGTTAGGAAATGTAACTGTAAACAAATTGTTTGGTTTTTCCATTGCATGAAAACTGTCTAAAGTACAGACAATTTTTGGAAAACAAAGTCATGTGTTTGTCCTTCTGGACAAAAGATGCAAATGTGCGCATGCACATTCCATAGCCTTTCAAGTTTGTGTTCTGAACGCGTACAATACTGCATACATGTTCTAACGTGTATCTAAATCTCTCTATTGGTGTCACTAACACTACATGTATAGATACCTATAATTAATAGATTTTTAAAATATACATCAGTCTATAACTAAAAGTGTTTTAATATTATGTATATTCATGATGGAAGCAATAAGATTTATACACAAAATCTCTTCTTCCACTTCTGATTGAGAAACAGACATGTTTTGAACAAATCACTTGTCCTTCTTCAGTGTCTAACTGGGTCTAACAGAATGATCTATATTTGCCTGAGGTGTTGAGTAAACTGGAGGTGTGAAAAGGATAGCTTCAATATACTCTGTAAATTCAGGTGTGAAGGTACTTGTCAGTTATGTACATCATTGTCATTCTGCCATCTGATGAGGATCATTGTCCAAAATAGATGGAAAGCTCGCTGATAAAAAATACTTGTGTGTTATAACCTTTGTAAATCATTTGATCTACCTTCTGTGATAATAATAACAGTGTTATATATCTCACACTGACCTAAGATATTATCCAATACTCTAATGGCTAGACTGCATAGTACAACTTTCTTGACCAAATTTTCATTTTACTGACAAAAACAGAAATAAAACATTGACAATACCTCATCTTCCACCAAGCTTCTTTTTATTGAACTCCAATTATCATCTGGATAATAAGATGTGGTTGTTGCACTCCCAAAATCACACAACTTGATACTACCTTTTGAACTTATCAATAAATTTTCCAACTGAAAGAAAAACAGCATCCAGATATTATTATTATTATTATTATTATTATTATGTGCAGGTTAATCATTACAAATAAATTACAACTTTGTACTACATCAAAATATTTGGATAATTCCTAGCTTTCAACCTGAGTCCTTGGGTCTTTTCTTCAGGGATGTGAAGTCACATTTTGTTTACGCATGCGTGAAGAAGACTTGAGGACTTAAGATTGAAAGCTGGGATTGATCCAAGGATTTTGCTGCAGTACAAAGTTTTTAATTTATTTGTAAGTGATAAGAGTGGCCTGCTTGTGACTAAGTTGTATCCTGAGAACTGCAAATTTGAAGTTTTGAGTATTCCACTGTAAGCCTGTCAAAAATTTGTTTCTGGTATTCTCAGCAATACTAATGTGAACTTTACCTTCACATTGATAAAAGTAAGGTTTCACTTAAGAAATTTGTTTGTGATCATCTCTGCAATCCTGTATATGTGAACTTTACCTTCAAATCCCTATGTATAATGGGAGGTTTCTGTTTATGCATGTGTTGTACTGCTTTACAAGTCTGATAAAATATTGTTAACACTTGGTCACAGCTCAACCCAGATGGCTTTGCATTTAATACGTCAACCAATGGACCGCCTGGATATACAGAAATGAGAGGAACATAAAGTTAGATATAAAATTTGTCACACACAAAACATACTTTACATAATTTACATTTAGTATATATATATATACACACATTGTATGTATATATATATATATATCACATGTATGTATGTACGTACATACATACATACATACATACATACATACATACATACATACATATATATATATATATATATATATATATATATATATATATATATATATATATTTATACACACACACACACACACACACACACACACACACACACACACACACACACACACACGATTTACATGGACACAGTTTATGAAATGTGAAGTAGTTACGTATACAGGAAGTCACAATTTTATAACATTTTTTTCATATTTATAATCTTGAAAAACACATTTGGAATATGCATTGGTAAATGAATGGTAGTATGGGGAAAGGGCACAGCTGTTATGCTAATACATCATACAGACCTAAACCAAAACAATAAAAAAAGAACAATGAAACTACATATAATATAATCACACATGACCGAAATATCAGACAATTTTTACGCAATTTGGGAACAAAAATATTTGATGACAATTCCATCAGTATTCTTTCATTTTCTTATTTCTTTGTTAGTGTTTAATTAATTTTTTTTTAGACTCTTCTTTATGGTTCTTTATTTTTTGTTTCTAATAATACCTCATAGCTTTTGATATTTTATACTTTTGTTGTACTACAGAATTGTTTTGGCTCCATCAACTAAAAATTTCTATTTTTGATAGCGTTTTATCAGAAGTGAAATATTCCAGGTAAACACAGGTGAATATATGACCTTAAAATGGGTACTAATAATACAGCAAATATCAGTAAAATATTTAGTCATTTATTCAGTAATGTTTTTTTGTCACAGCAATAGAGTGTCAGTAATCTGATTAAAATCTGATGTAGTGAACTTGGCAAGATGATTTACCTCTGTTTCCTACTTTTATTGTCGTTTATTCTCCTTTTTTATTCGGTGAGCACCTCGTAAGGAATGAGAACGCGTAATGCTCTGAAACATATGGGTACAGTACCTCAGAACATTCTGTTTGAAAAGAGCCCGAGCGCAGAGGGCAGACAAGGATGTTATTGTTATACAGTGATTCATTGAGTGTTATATTGCACGATGGATTCTACTCCTAACTTCATAAGTACAAGATTCGATATGAGAACTCCTATATATGGTATTGTGTCAGGTGTAGGTACAAGGCACTCATAAAACAAAAAAAGAACAAATAAAATGAAAAGGTGGTAAATAAAGAAATCACACAAACTTCCCTGCATCAGATTTTAATCAGATTGATGGTGTCAGTATTTTGGGCAAAAAAACTTACAAAAAAAATGTACAAGATTCCTAAAAATTATATACTTTTCTTCTTCTCCAAATATGAGACAAAGTATTATGGAAATCTAAATACAAGACCCAATAGTCATCCACCCCACAACCTTCTCACATCCCTATGTACCCCAACTTTAGTAAAAACATTGTGGGAATTTGATACTAGAAACATCAAGAGCGAATCCAAGGGGGGGGGGGGGGGGGGGGTAGTTTGTTAAGATGATAAACCAGACTTACCTGTACACAGTTCTGTTAAAATTAAAAATTCAGCCTGTCCATGGTCTGATTCATCTTTACCTATTGATGCTGCTTGGTGGAAGTGTATAATGCTAGGATGTGGAGATACTTTTTTCTGAACCATGTATCAAGGAAATTACTTCCAACTTTTGTTTAAAATTATTATTAATAGTAACATTCTATATGCAAAAAATACAAATTAGATATATATAATTTTATATATATGTATAACAAAGCTAAATAAGAAAATAACAAATCCCTCATCTGATCAGCTTGGTTTATTGTTTATCATAAATCTATGACAAAGTGGTGGGATATTTTGCATACTTATTTGCATATAATTTACATAACCTTTGGTTCAAATTTCACCCAGAGAATTCTGTGTGTGTGTGTGTGTGTGTGTGTGTGTGTGTGTGTGTGTGTGTGTGTGTGTGTGTGTGTGTGTGTGTGTGTGTGTGTGTGTGTGTGTCAACAGTCACAATTAATTGCAGACGCATTTACAATCCGGTCAAGAAATTACTAATGCTTGTCCCAATTATTGGAAGCAAACGTAGACAAGCCATCAAATCTAGAAGAGTTGTTCTAACACTAGTAGTACACTGACTTCTACAGATCAATATGGATGTCAGTATGCAAACTAAGCAGCACATTGCTATAAATACATGGCAAATCAAAATATCAGTATGCTGGTAACACTTGATTAAATTTTATTATCTGCAAACATGAGTATAGATTGGGCGTATGTGTGTTGTGTGTGTGTGTGTGTGTGTGTGTATATGTATACATGTATGTGTAGGGATTGTGTGTGTGCGTTGTGTATATGTATGTGTATATGTGTGTAGGGGATTGGGTGTAAGTCACTAAGTGTGTTGTGTATGTGTATATACTAGTATGTGTATACATGTAACTATATCCCGTTTATTGTTATCATATATTTATTTGCATGTACATATATGTGTGGAATGATTTTTTGAATTGGTAACTGTATTAGCCAGTTTAAGATAGTACGCTTTGTATCACCTTATCAACTAAATGTAATGAGGCGGCTGATTTGGGCAGATTGACTCACACCTATCTCAGACTCTCTGTACACATTATAGTGACTTCTCAACTGTACATTATATTGATAATATCACATTTGGATGATTAATAACAGTGGCATTCAAAAAGTATCTCATCAAAATATCAGTAATTCCTGTCATCCTTTCCTATGGTACCAAAGTGAATTAACATCATGGATTTCATATTATTTCATTCAGATTTACAAATTATCGACATTTTATATCAAGAATTTATCTACAGTAATTAAAAATCTTAAATTTGATAAGAGAACACCAACTATACAAATTATGAACACCTTTCATTTCAATGAAAAATCAAGGAGAACGAAAAGCTACACATTATAAAAGTGACCTTTGACCCCAGTATCAATCAATACATCTGATTTGTAAGTAATTTGTGTCATTACCCTCAGTGCTTTCAATTGATCCACAAACACTTAAGTTGCATTAAATGAACAATTTAAACGTCTGAAATAAAACACTTCTCAATTAATTCACATATTTCATAGGGAAAAGCTTAACATTTTCTCAAATCAATGAAAAAATAAGAGTTAATATCAGAAGTACAAAAAAAATTTGTGACTCAAGTGAAATAATAAATGACATTGCAGGAAAAGTGTAATAATCCCAATGTTAAAGCTATGAACTATGTATGACAGAAAACGTCCTGACAACAAAAGCTTCTGATATTTTGTTCTACATCATAAATGTACACAATTCAAGAGTCTGTCAAAAGTGGTATTAAAAGAAAGGCACAACTTTTCCTCATACATTATCCCTTTTTGTGTCATAAATTTTTTACGAATTTTTCTGAAATGTCAGAGTTCAAACTAAGTAAGTAATAAATTGTCAGCAACTACGAACACCTGCATGACATTGCCATTATAATTGCAATGTCAGTCATGGCCTTAGAGAGGCTGAGGCAGCAATTTTCTATTTTTTTCCATCCCAGAGATTACGTTAATTGAATTGACTAATTCTTACGAGACTGTGTCATAATTGAGCAGTTCATTTATCTCACTGTTAGAACTACATCAAGATTGCATTTGATTGAGATTGGATGTTTTGTGTTAATGTCACTGTCAACTACGCTTGATCTTTATACTTAGCGATATAACCATTTTTATGACATTTTCGCCCAGACAATAGACTTAGAGCCGTTTGTGGACAAGCGTAGTCATTTTTCTGCAATAACTTGCATAACACACTGATAATCATTGGACTTACCATACCCAAACAAAAGGTTTCATCATCACACAATGGTTTGCAACTGATCATTTTTGTAAATTCATTTTCCTGAGATCTCCAAGTATAAATCCTAATATAGTTTTGTATATAGACCTGTATATGTACATGTATAGATAATGGATACTATAGACTGATATTTGTGTGCTGATGGTATTTACATTTCTGTTAAATTTCTTCATATACATTTTGCGTTAACTTGTGAATGTTTCTTTTTTGTTTTGTTTCATTCTCGGTACCTGAAATAGAATATTACTGCCTAGGCATATCATAACAATCACGGACATTCAATTTCTTGGTCGACAACATAAATTCCCTCTTCATGTGCTTCACACTATAGGCATGCGTTAAAATAAGTAAACCTTTTTGTTCTATTTTGACCCTCTAGCATGAGGTAAAAAGCTATTGCAGGTTCAGAGAATTGTGTATTTGTTGATTTGTTTGTTACTAAGTTCCTCAGCTCAATGTTCTAATACCCTCTAGGACATGTCTGTAACACTGACAATCATGTTAGTGAATATGATTCAATTCTGTTATAACTGTACCAACAGATACTAGTAGATCGAAAGGATACAAGTATAGTAATTTCTTGAATAATTGCTTTAGACTTTTCTTCATCACAGGACAGTAATCTCTGTAAGATAGAAGCATTGATTTAACACATTTAGATCACAATTCCAAGATATAATGTAAACGATCACATATACCATACTCCATTTCATTACCAAACACAGTAGTACAGTCTCTAGTCAAGTTGTACCAACAACTTCAAGTTATGATGAATGCTAGTCTACTTCCTATATGATGTGTTACAATTACTACATTATCTCCACTTACATAATTGGAAAGTCGTTATTCTAGCACAAAATCTGTGATACCCCCAAATGAGTTCATATAAACGTGATGGCGTTATCACGTCCCCACATGATTTTAGTTTCAGACTGGAGAGGGAGTTCGAATAATGAGCAATTGTCTAAAAGAACTAACTAATTGCAAACTTCTATCTGTCAATTTGTGATGGATTTCTACTGACATGCATTGTTTACCCTTCACCAGTGGAGATAGCACCAATTTTTGTGCCAGAATAACGACTTTCCCTATATGTGAGTGGAAATGATCATAGTAATCATAATGCGTCGTATAGGAACTAGACTAGATGAATGCCAGCCAAAGGGACAAAAACAGTATTCAAAACATAACACACACCTTATACACAATAAATATATCAATTCTCAGTAAATATACTAAATACTGCCTATATTTGTGCATTTCCGTGGGGGGGGGGGGGGGGGGGGGGGGTTGTATAATTTTCAATACTGCTAAAACCATACCAGATTGTACATGTACGTGAATATACATAGGGATATAAACAGTTCTTTTTTTGAATGTTTTTAAAGAATATGTCATTCTATGTAACTTAAATCAGTAATACATTTTTAATATAAATATTAATACTTGTTTGGCATTAGCCTCTTGCTCAACTATCAAAGTCAGTTTTACCTGTGTAAGACCAATACCATTTTCAGTTTTATAAAGGACATTGTGTAGGTTTTACCTACAGAAGACCCCTATAATGTGTGTGTACTTACATGTAGATAATTAAATAAAATTTCATACCGAATTTCTTCCTTTAATACTTTGAATGAAAAAATTGCTGTGAGTATGGAACTGCATATTACATGAATTATAATTACTGCCTAAAAAGCATTCTTGGGTACTACTTAGTTCTAGGGAATAAATAAGTGATTATTTCTGATATAAATTGTTCGCTTCTGGTACTACTATTACAGGGGAAGCCATGTCCATTGGGGGAAGTGAATTTACACAATCTTAGTACCAGTACATCGTTTCATGATCTCCACTGGTCTAATGACCTCTTGACCTTTTCTAATTTACATAATCAATGTCTGTGCATAATTACATACTTGTCATCCAGACAGTAAAACCTAACATGTCATAAATGAGGGTCAAGGGTCAAAGTAGGGTCACTGCCAGCTGTTATCTCAGGGTTAATAGAGTTTACATAACTGTCAAATATATGTACATCAACATGTGATGATTTGACACAACATGCACAGCAGCTTGAATAATTCAAAATGTAATTTTAGATAGATATCAATCATATTTTCTTAGGTATACATTAAATATCATGTAGAAATAAAAGACTGCCAGGGATGCTTATAAGATCTAATGCATGGGAGCAATTACCTGTTTGTGACCCCCCCCCCCCCCCCCACACACACACACACAAAAAAAAAGTGCAGTGATTTTCAATAACCACTGGTGCGTTATAATAGTTGTATTTACAACAGAAGCAATTGGTGGTGCTGTCATAAAGCCATAGATTTATTTACAACTTCCTAGTCTGGTTATTATACATGAAATCTGATATGAATTTCATATGTTATGTACAGCAAACTGACTCTATTATGATGATGGTAATAAAATGTCATGGTTGTCGGCAATGTATATATGTGAGACCCAAATCTCAGTCACACAGCTGTTCATACTTAACCAATGCACGCTGCAATTGTACTCGTGACATGGTACACACACAGACAGTGGAGAGGAGACACTGTCTATGGTACAAACAAGTAAACTATTCATGGTTACAGCTAGCATAATGAGTGATAGAAAGATAGTAGGTACACTGGGAGATAATGTACTACTAGATATGTATGTCATCTAAGTAAAAGGCCCTGTTGGAATTTGGGGTTAAAAGTTAGGTGTGGAAACTGTTGATGGCAGAGCTACACAAAAAGTTGGTCCTGGACTCCACAACAAAGGAATGACCCCTTGTAATCCTTGTGGTTTCACTGATATGAAAACACTAATGTGATGACCTGGGATTGAAACATTGCCCTTTAAGTTTAAAAATAGACATATTGGAACAAGGTGTAAAGTCTCCTTGATATGTAATGTTCTATGTATGTTAACAGTGTTCTCCACAGAATGATTGTACATAATTAATGGTCTGCTAAGGACAGCAGCAACAATGACTAGAAAAGGCTGTTGGTGTTTGTAAATTGTAACTTCTATGATATCTGAGGACATTCTGGTATTCTCAGTCCATGTTGTACATCAATAGAAGTATATACACATTGACAATAATCAGTCTTGGTGTTTATTATATCATTAATGACATGGATAAATGCCATAACATGGCTACTTGCTCTCAGCTCAAGCCTTTACAGTGGTCACAACACATAGGACACACATTTGCATGCATTGGTAAACAAACTACATTATAATATATACATCAATTACCAATAAATTGTCATGGAAATTAAATGTGTTGACTATGCTTTCAATTAGCATAAAATCTAACAATGACTAGAGACTGTTGGAAGACTAACAATCAAAGGAAGCTACACACCTAGTATTGGATAATTTAGTTGCATATGTATACAGTCTATTGATGGCATGTATAATTTATAATAATAGCTATTGTATTTCCAATTGCATATCATTCTCTATCTCTTACCATAGCCCCCCCCCCCCCCCATGATAGAGGGATTGTGCTCTTTCAGACAGATTTAGAATAAATGTATTCCTGTCTTGTTGTATACACTAGTTCGACAGCTACAATTGACCAAAACCATAAACAATTCAGTTTACAATTTGCTGCAGTTTTCTACTTTGTTGACTGAATCGACAAATAGCATTGCTCACAATGAGCTGGTGATAGGTGCTGAGTCTGATCTATTCGATGAACATGGTATAGCCGTCTGTTGATTGAGTGAGCCACTCTCAAAAAGACATCACACTTCACAGAAAGATACTAAATAATAGTACACATTATTAGACAAATCACACATGTAGTATGTACTACTACTACAATACAGCTATCACACATCCTGGTTGGGTTGATCAAACTACTCTGGATCTTCCCTCCACTACTCCAGTCTAACATTGGCAAGTTTCTCCCTCGTAACCCTAAATGTTGAGTCGGTGTACAAACAGAAGTACATGCAGACGTGACCATCTCGCGTATACTTCCATGAAGCAACTTACCCCTCTCCGCCCCCCTCAGCTCAGCCATCACAGATTTTTCACACACTATACCATGTAATCACATTATATTATAGTCCTTTGAATATAATCCTTTGTTTTCGTTACAAACCGTCTCCTCTCACTTGAAAGTTAGTCTCGACATATCGATCAAATTTTATAGCATCATCCTGACCTTATATTTCAATTTGGCCTATCTGAACGGATTTTAACATTGGGGAATCATGCCCTAATACTAGTAATAGTCGACTAGTCTGCATTAGTGTATGTGAACGAAAGTGTATGTTTTACTCAGAGACACAGAATTTGAAGTCGTTACCTTCAGAGCGTATTCTTTGCCATTTGAAGTATCCTGAGCCACAAACACGAAGGCAAATCCTCCTACAACAAATCACATTTAGAGAATGTATTGTCGTGGAATAGAAAAACAAAATAAAAACTGGCGTAAATATCAAAATACAGAAAATAAATCAAGAACAACCAGTGATGTTCCAATGAACTTACCTTCAGCGATTACCCGTTTTACTCGTAATTTGTAATCGCCTAACTCAACTAACTGACCGACAAAATCGTTATTTTTCTCCCCTTGTCCCCCACTGAGGTATCCTAGGGCAGACCTGAAAAGGTCGCTCATGTTGACAGATGTGTACTTGCCACCCAGGGGGTTTCTCCGTCTTTATCTACCGGTATCTTGCACGAGGGTGTTTTCCGAGCTCCTTTACTGTCAGCGTAGCCAGTGACGTCAAATGCGGATATAGCCTCGTTTTCGTTTACATTAGTGCCCTCACTCTTTCAGCAGCAACGTGTTTGTTTCTTTCGTTTTTATTATTTGTGGCGCTCACAATCGAAACTTCGTATTGGGTGACTCAATAATTCTCCAGAGAATTATGTAATACTAATGGAATATTACGTCGTAATCATTCATTTGTTATCAGTTACAATCGGTAAACTACCCCAGGCTGATAAATATGCACAGATTATTGGAGTG
>NC_135554.1:17548091-17550591 GCF_964340395.1 Glandiceps talaboti
GATGAATGGAAACATAACATAGAGACTAACGTGAATACATTACTAGAGGAGTGCTCCAACATGAATGACGCGAAGTGGAAAAATAAGGTTGAAATAACTATGAATTCAATGCTACAATCTCTGCATACTCTAACACTGACAGTAGAGGCACTACTGACTAATAAGACTTTACCACAGCTACCAGTCCAAGGGACTATTGGTAAGTACATGACATGACATTACATTACATGACATGACAAGGCATAACATTATGACACGACACGACACGACACGACATAATCATTACTATACATTACTTCACAACTAACAGTTGGCGTATAAGCTTACTTTAAAACAATTTTGAAAATCCTTTCACAAAATAATGGAAAATGTCATCTTTCCTACATTAATTATATATCGATTTGTACTGAGATCGTCCTCGTCATGGCCCGTCCTCGTCTGTAAACAAACCAGTCAATGTACGTCTTTCTCTTTGATATTCTACAGCGAAGGATTGCTACGACATTCTGCAAAGTGGTGAGACTCGTAGTGGAATATTCAGGATAAAACCTGACAACTGTACGGCTTTTGATGTGTATTGTGATATGGACACTGACTCAGGAGGATGGACGGTAATGATTATTATACACGTACACACACTTTCATTTTGGTACTGAATGGGTTAGAACATTTGTATGACAGGTATAACAGGGATATACGATGGATGTACATCCCTTGGTCATGCTTGGTTGTTTTGGGGGTATTTTGTAGCAAACATGTCTTGTTATGTTATTATAAACTTACGTTATATATATATATATATATATATATATATATATATATATATATATATATATATATATATATATATATATATATATATATATATATATATATATATATAATTATTCATCGACATTTACATATATGGTGTACAAAAGCTATGACATTAAACCGACAGAGTTTTAATTAGCATTCAACTCGACTTGCTTAACGCCATACGAGTATTACATAATGACACAGACAAGTGGTAATGGTAATACTTACGATTTTTGGATCATACTTTATTCATGTAAATTTACAAGAAGTGTCATTTACGTATTCAATTGCTATACTACACGTAAGCACGTACGTATACATCAAGTTGATTCAACGAATCACCTGCACGTTAGACGCCAACATATATGATTGATATAACTTCATCTCTACAGGTTTTTCAAAGAAGAATAGATGGCAGTGTTGACTTTTACCTTGACTGGTCAGACTACAAGACTGGGTTTGGTAACCTTGATGGGGAGTTCTGGTTGGGTAATGACAAAATCTATAGCCTTACTAATCAAGGTCGTCAGTATGAGCTCAGAGTGGACTTGAAAGATTTTGACAATAACACCGCATATGCAGAGCATCCCCAGTTTTCTATTTCGGATGAAGCTGACAACTACAGAATGAGTTTAGGACCATTCAGTGGAAATGCAGGTTGGTGACAACGTATATCATGTTTTTTTTCTATTGGGTTAGGCAAAAGCAGAATTTAAGGTGCCCCCGGGGCGGGGTGAAGGGTGGGGTAAGGAGAACATATTTTGGTCAGTTTTTTTCTATGCAACCTGTCCCTTCAAGAGAACCCAACCTCACCTAAAAAAAAAGTGAACTCAAGATTTCCGTAGTCCTCCAAGGCACATAGATTTGTATGTATGCAATTATACGGTATGACCCCCCCCCCCCCCCATATTGTACAATTGTATGGTACACTAATTGAATTATTAATCTTGCAACATGCATACAACCATATCTCGGGGAGATACACAAATCTGTCAAAGGCCTTGTCCTATAATAATACAATTCTATTTTCTGAGATCAGTTAAAATTGTCTCTATTTCCCCCACCTTGTAGGTGGTTCTCTGGTCCATCATAATGGAATGGCCTTCACTACAAGAGACAGAGACAACGATCAATATGATAACGGTAACTGTGCACAGTACCGGACTGGGGCGTGGTGGTACATCGGCTGTGGTTATGCAAATCTCAATGGTCAGTATCTACCTGGACAGACTAACTATAGAGTCGTCTTCTTCCTGAGTTGGAAAGACAACGAATCTCTGAAACATGTTGAGATGAAAATACGACCAGTAATTTAAACTGATACTGTAACTTTCATTCGGTTTCAAATTGTTTTCAATGGTACATCGCAGGTAATAAGTTGATCTGTGATACTGAAATGAAATGAAGTGACATGTTTAAAATACAGGATTGTATGGCTTGCAATTTCTCTATCGAAATACTCGTACCATAAACGTTTTCATTCGTATTGAACTCCACTGAAGTCAAGAGGTTTCAAAAACTCTGACTAGCTTTTGCCCCCTGAGCAACAGATCTAGATCATCGGTATGTCGGCATATAGAGCATCGACATGTTAACAGATCTAGAGCATCCGGGTATATGTCGAAGTTATTTTACACTAACAGCTATGTATATGCACATAAAATACTCATATATTTTTAGAAATATTTTCAGAGAAATTTAA
>NC_135554.1:17555591-17575591 GCF_964340395.1 Glandiceps talaboti
AGGATTGAACTATTAATCTAGTATCGCTAATAGAAACACTCTTTTTCTTACCACTACAATCGCATTTTCTGTTTCTGTTGACTTGGGAACCAAAAACACCCGTGATATTTGATTTTTCTATTATTCTAATCCCAATCCTGTTATACGTGTACATGTACATTGCATGTACAATTTTCGTCTAAATAATCTATTTCGATCGATATTAAAAATTGATATACTTCACTTTGAAAACACTTAGGTCCTATATATACAATTTTCCTTTAAGAAACGTTCTTTTAAAAAAAATCCTAAACTGCTGATTCTTATTGTTATATAGTGACGAGTGATTGTTATACAGAAATCACCCCCCCCCCTCCCCCGATATATTTCCTAGTCGACTACTATGAGTGGAATGAGGAAACTATTCTCAGAAACCTTTAACTTTAAATAACCTACCTGTAGACTTCAAGGACTGTCGTTACTACGCTATTCTGCTATCCTAACTGGCATTTTGACCTTTTTTTTTAGTTTTCGCTGGTCCTCTCGATAGCGAAAATTCAAATCAAAACGTCAGTTAGAATAGCGGAATAGCGTAGTAGCGATAGTCGTTCAAGTCTACAGGTAGGTTGGTTCAAGTCTACAGGTAGGGTAATCTTCAAATGAAAATAGACTGAAGTCCTTGCTATGTCCCTTTAAAAAAAATCAATTATACATAACATGATATTCTGCCTGGTTTGTTTGACAGGTTACACGGAGTGTTCCCACGACGAGGATCTACACGACTATAGAGGTACAGTCTACCTGACTGTGACTGGTAAAACTTGCCAACGATGGGATTCACAATCACCTCAAGAACATAAATACACACCAGAAGCGTATGCTGCAGATGGTGTAGGTAACCACAACTACTGCCGTAATCCAGGAAAAGACCACCATAGGACTTGGTGTTACACTACCACTACCTATCAAAGATGGGATAACTGTGAGGTGTCTGCACCGGGTCTAGGCTGTGGTAATTTCATTCATTTCCTTTTCGTCATTAATGAATGAATGAATGAATGAGTGAGTGAGTGAGTGAGTGAGTGAGTGAGTGAGTGAGTGGGTGGGTGTGTGGGTGAATGAATGAGTGTAAGGACATTTAGATATTTGTAATAAACTATGATCAAAGTAATATAGTTGTCGGAACTCATCGGAAATGATGTTCAGAGTATAACTTCTGCAATGAATTAGAAAGAAATCGTAGCCAAGTAATGATGAAATTCGAAAAACGAAAATAGAAGAATTATTTTTAATATGTTCAAGGTTACATAAAGTACAAAATAAACGTTGATTTACAAGCTGATATTGTAGAGATATGGGGTAGACGAAAAAGGATTAACCCCGACATTCGGATGATGTTGCACTTACATGTATTTGAAGTATTTTCTAGAGGTAAACTATATTGAATAAGATGATTTCTAACAGTACGAAAGAGTTGTTTTAAGGTACAGTACATTGTATTTTACAGAATTCACCGAATGCTATCATGATCTGAGACAGATCGACTACAGGGGGACTATATCGGAAACAGAATCGGGTAGAACTTGTCAGAGGTGGGATTCTCAAAACCCACATGTGCATAGTTATGCTCCTGACAAGTTTTCTGCTCATGGTATAGGCGAACACAACTATTGCCGTAACCCTGGTTATGACCACCACAGAGCATGGTGTTATACGTCCAATCCACATGTAACCTGGGAAAACTGTAAAATACCATTACCTGAAGAGGGTTGCGGTAAGTTTTGAAGAAAAAAAATTGTACACAGACACGTGTGGAAAACTTGAAAATAAACTAAACTGCTGTGCAATCTTGTCGAAAGTTATTCTAAAAATACCGCCAATGGCGTTGTAGCACAACTGTACAGTTTTAAATGTTTATCCATATGCTAGTCCATGCTAACAATAGGTGTTCATTTGCTGAATAACTATCCAGTTGCCTATCCAACCATGTTGCTATCTTTACGATATATGCTATCATTTGGCTGTTGCTATGGGCGTGGTCATGTTGTTAGATATATTTGCATACATTTATGTATGTTTTTGTTCACTTGTGTATGAATTCCTGATATTGTCTTTGCAATACACGTGATCATTTGGCTGTTGCTATGGGCATGGTCTTGTTGCTAGGCAAATTTAAATACATTTTTTGAATGTTTATTCAATTGTCTATTAAACCCCATTGTTATCTTTGTGAAATACACCACCGTTTGGCTGTTGCAATGGGCGTGGTCATGGTTACTAGGGTATTTGCATACATTTTTTGAATGTTTATTCATTTGTCTATTAAACCCCATTGTTATCTTTGTGAAATACACCACCGTTTGGCTGTTGCCATGGGCGTGGTCATGGTTACTAGGGTATTTGTATACATTTTTTGAATTTTTATTCATTTGTCTTTCTATTCCTGTTGTTATCTTTGCAAAATACGTGATTATTTGGCTGTTGCTATGGATGTGGTCTTGTTGCTATGCAAATTTACATACATTTTTTGAATGTTTATTCAATTGTCTATTAAACCCTGTTGTTATCTTTGTGAAATACACCACTGTTTGGCTGTTGCTATGGGCGTGGTCATGGTTGCTAGGGTATTTGCACACATTTTTTGAATGTTTACTCACTTGCCTACCAGATGATGTTGTTATTTGACCAAAATATACTGCCATTTGGTTGTTGCTAAAGGGCGTGGTCATGGTCGCTAGGGCCAATTTGGTCAAAATATTTTGAAGAAAATCTGCAGAATAACAGTTTCAGAAACATCTCGCCAAGTTTCAGGCTCATTGACCAAGTACTTTTTGAGATATAAGTTTTTGACCAAAAATGAACATTCTTACACCTAATTTGCATATCACTCATGGAATCATTGTATGCTTAATATATCTTCGTCCATACATCCCTAGATGCATCCCCATCAAATTTCAGCCCAATCTGCTCAGTAGTTTTGGAATTATAGATTTTTAACCAAAAAGACACATTTTTAGCCCTAATTTGCATATCACTGATGGAATCATCATGTCATGAACAAATCTTACTTTACACCCCCTAAAGAATCTTCCCACCAAATTTTGCACCAATCTGCCCAGTAGTTTCTGAGTTTAAGTTTTTTGACCAAAAATCACATTTTTTGACCCAAATCACACACCTGTGATGCGATCATTTTGATTTGAACAATTTCCCGACTAGACACCCAAGGTAATGGACCCACCAAATATCATGGCAATCGGTTCAGCAGTTTTTGACTTTAAGTTGTTTACACACACACACACACACACACACACACACACACACACACACACACACACACACACACACACACACACACATACACACAGACAGACAGACGCCGGGCGATCCAATGATCACCCTCGTGCTGCAATCATTTTCATTTCAAACTTAGTAAAATTTCCACCAAGAAAGAAAGGGCATATTTACCAGTCTTATTTACATAACCTATTGTAATAACTGGATTTAGAATGTGCATATGAACTTTGCCCAGTGATTATATAACGTTACCTAACACATCCCCTCATGGTGTTCACTGAGAACAAAGAAGATTTTGAAGGAAAATCACATTTTTTGACCCAAATCCCACATCGCTGATGCAATCACTTTCATTTGAACAATTTCCCAACTAGACACCAAAAGTAATATGACCACCAAATATCAAAGAAATCGGTCCAGCAGTTTTTGACTTTAAGTTGTTTACACACATTCACACACACAGACAGACAGACAGACACTTTGCCATGCTTATAGCACTACTGAACATTCAGTTCAGTGGTGCTAAAAAACTGGATTAAGGTTGGGGAGCGCAAGGTGAGGGGTCAGTGAAGCAAGTGTCGCATGTCACGTGCTTGTTTGCATATGTGATTCAGTGAAATCGAAACGTTGTGTTACTTTTACTTTTAGTGAGCCGATCATTGAATGTAAATAAGGTGATTTCGGTGTTTAAAACTTGTGTTATTCTTTGTACATGCTATGTAGATATAGGTGTAGATACTGGAGATGGAGGGGGTAAGGTATGTAATAAGACCCAATACATGCCAAGTGTTGAGGGATCCCCTGACGCTACGTATGACATCGGTACCAGTACTGAACAATCTGGTAAGGATATTTTGAAAAAAAATTACATATCGTCATTTGCATATTACAGCTCACAGATCCTACACTTCAAGAAATGTCTGTTTATGGTTGACATTACATTCCTTACAAAGTCACCCAAGTCATGGCCTATTTATCACTGTCAAGTTACTCCATTATCACCACAGTAAAAGTCCGCATAGGAGGAATTCTGGGTTTTCAACAATTTGGCCTTAACCAACTTAACAAAGCTTAAGCTTGACGTTATTTGATATTGTACATACCGGTCATGTCACCCAATACCTTAAATGTACAGTCAAAGGAGTATCCAAACAAATGTGTTTTAACCACCTCCAAATTGCATTGTTCTTGCTATTTGAAGAACGAGTGAAAACCATGAGGTACTAGTAGTTAACTTCAGGAATCTGAAATGAGGGTGGTTTTCGTAGAGCGAATGATACTGAGATATAAGAGAAATTATATCAGTGGTTTCCTTAAAGTAACGTTTAAACTATTAAATGTAATACATGTATGATAAAAAGGCATTTCAAATACTCATATATTCAAAATTACCTGATATAGATAATTCTCTCTCTCCCCCCCCCTCTCTCTCTCTCTCTCTCTCTCTCTCTCTCTCTCTCTCTCTCTCTCTCTCTCTCTCTCTCTCTCTCTCTCTCTCTCTCTCTCTCTCTCTCTCTCTCTCTGTAGGTCATGACTATATAACCACGCCATTGATTGTAGTATCGTTACTGTTAAATGTGGTTTCCCTGGCTGCAGTATTATATCTTGTTTATGCTATTGTACGGAGACAAAGGTAAAAACTCGTCACTACGTTGCACCCACTCTTTGTTCCAAGGGGTTGGGGCTCTCTGTGACGTCACACAAATGTTTTAATTCAAAATTTTGGCGTTTTCACCCGATGACATTGCAATCAGTCAATTCAATGGGATTTGCCATACAGAATATCTATTCCAATGAGTATAAAACAGGAAAAATTAAACAAATTGTTATATGGTTATTTTTCTGATTATTGTTTGTACATAGCTAAAGTTTATAACCAAATAGCGAAGGTTAAGTAATCTCATTAGACACTTGTAGCATGTTAAAAATCTAAATTTTCTTTGGTCATTTTTATGAACATTGAAATAAAATCTCCAAAAAAATGATGAAAATTAAAGGACCATGGGCACAATTTTGAACTTTTTAAGAAAGCACTGAATCGCTAGTAAATGTAAGACTTTGAACGATTTGTGACGATTCAAGAAAAAAGAACACACCAAAGGAACAACGTGTTTTCATTTTTTAGAGGATGTAACGTTTCTCAGGTTCTTTATTTGAGAGAACAGGGATTTCTTCTTCATTACTACAAAGTATACAAAATACCTATCGTTTTTTTAATCTTCCAGACAAAGTGGATTGCTCAGCGAACCTTCGTACAGCGAACTTGTTGGACAACAAAATTCAGGTTTATGAAATGTCGACAAAGAATGTCATCTCTTACTCCAGTTGATTATAACCGAACGTTTCATTTAAATGGTGTACATGAAAAGCTTTATCAAGTTTTTTAACTTCATTTAATATACTCTAGCATTTTTCACCAGTTGTACTGAATAAAGTTGGCTAAAACAAAACTTCAAGTTGTGGGCGGCCTCAAAGTAGGTTGAGTACTAAACGTACTGTGTAACTTAGCTCTAGAAATATGAACTATGCGTCTGAGGACTCCGACTCTCGGTGAAGACGTGTGTCGTTGCATATTTCCAGAGCTATGTATAACTAACTATTATCATGTTACATATAGCTTCCATGATATACAAGACATCACTTGATTTCAACACAAGTCCTCTGTGTATTGCCGATTTCATTTAACTATACAAATAGCGTTATTAGCCATACAGGAAAGGACACTCGATTCTTATGCATTTACAACACGGATCATGTAGATTTATAATTAGATACCGAGAGACCTTTTGTACCAAAAGACTGCGAACATTGACCCTGAAGGCCTGAAGAGTGAAACCTTTACTGAGCTGTCAGTTTCAGTTTAGCGAACCCATGTCCTAATTCAGTGAATTGAAATGTTGGAAATACAAATGTAATTTTGTCGAGAATTATGTGCATGGTGCCGTATGTGGCGATACCCGTGTACTGCACAACCAAAGAAGAAATACTCACTGCTAGTACATTAACTCTTGTGCAACTATATCTTCCCGGTGTCTGTCTAGTTGGGGCACTTTTAGAAATCAAAATAAACTGTAAAGTTTATAGCCGGATTTTGTCCATCATCTGAAACGCTCTGAAACAGTGGGTTTTAATTTTTTTGTAACGCTCGGTTCCGCTTCGTGACACCACGGATGCTCCACGTAAGTTCATCTGGTTTTGTATTACTGGCATAAATACAAGACACTCAAAGATATATCTTCTCCACAAGTGAAAGTTACAGTACGCAATACGCTTCGAGGCTTAACACTCCGCTCCTCCTAACCTCAGACCACTATTAATAGTGGTCTGAGTCCTAACCTCAGACCAGTGGTCTGAGTCCTAACGAGCTTTCATAGATCAGCTTACCGTCAGACCACTAACGTTTGTGGTCTGAGGCTTATCCAAACACAATTACAAGCGTGTCCAAAAGCTGATGAAGCCACAAGTGCGAACAATGATATGTCAACAAGACGACCTTGACATTGTTACATTGTAGACGTCCCTACACCCACCGGGATGCTAACCACATGCACTAGGAGTTCACTTTTGTTTCAAGTCATCGAATTGTTCTATTCAAAGTGTTTCTCTTCACTTACTATTGCTCTAAATGCCACTGATAACTGGTCAAATCACAATCGCGACAATACGATATTTTCAGATGTAATCATGGTATTCTGACAGACTTATGCCAATTTGCATCTTGACGGAAAACATTGCTGCACTTCTTTTCATCTGAAGGCTTGTTTTCTTTAATTAGACGTTCCGCGAAGCACAGAAAGTAATAAATTCGTTTGCTGTACTAAATTTTGGGCGTGTATTCTAGACAAAAGAAAAAATGTCTTCTATGATTGATTTACTAGGCACCAACGTGACTTTCGGATGGGTGTGACTATTATATTACAGGGGTGAGTAAACAATTCAGCTTATCAATGTCAACTATCCTTATTTGTTTAAATTCATTTCCTTCACTCTTTAACGACAGCTAGGAATAATTGCACAACTTCTTCACAAGGGTTCTCATTGATTGGGTAATTGACTTTGTGAATTTGAATTTCGTCCCTCCAAAGGCATAATTCCTTTTGTAGCCTCAGCCTTAGAATCGCCGACCATGCCATAGGTACATGACATATGTTAGCAACCCACACCTTAGACATTGGATCGACCTATATATGCGTACACCTAGTGATACGTTACACCTTACAAATCGTATGTTTGCTTAATTTGTAAGTAGAAGACAAACACGGCCGGCGACATGGTGAGTGTAATTCAAAAAAGATGATTAGTGGGCCCTGACTTGAACTTAAGTTATTTCGAACATTTTATTTGTATTTGCTGTGAAAGTGACGGACGAACAACAACCTTCACTTATTCGTTTCTTTGTAAGTTTTTCTAAAGTTGGTAACAGTTAGTCATAATTTGTTCCATGTTTGAACAATTTATATGTGTGAATTCTGTTGGAGTTAATTTCTTATGATTACGGTATTAACTGGGTTGCCGCAACTATTACACCGAAATATTGTTGGTTTTGTGTAATGAGGTAACCCGACCGCACCTAGTTTTTCACTGCTGACCCTAAACATTTACATAGGTATTCGAGAAAAACAAAATCAAAATGAACTATGTCGACATAGTAAATGTATAAATCGATGAGAATGTAAAGAAAGATTTTCGAGTGACTGGATATCTCCCAGTCATTAATATGTTTGCAATACCACACGAAAACAATAATTTCATGTTCAGGTACAATACTAGTATGTAAATAGTTATGTTATGTTAATGAGTATTATGAAGGTATGGATATATATGCATAGGAAGACTAGCACTTAATGAGCGTCTAAACACTTATTTTTTTATGTTCAGCCTTTAAGTAGTGAAATTCGATGTAAGATATATCATGCTACCTTAAGGTGTCACGAGTTGAGTTGATAAGCTTTTCACTCAAGTGAAGAGACTTAATAAATCCCGGTGACAATTCAGTATTATATATGTTAATGTCGATGAATGTCCACTATCTTATGGCATTATTGTTTTTGAGTTATATCTTAATACCAGGTTTGAGTTCAGTCAATTGCGAGTGTCGGTTAAGTATGCTTCAGTAAGTGCAATACTACGAGTACTGCAGGCATACAGACAGACAGACAGACAGACAGACAGACAGACAGACAGACAGACAGACAGACAGACAGACAGACAGACATACAGACAGACAGACAGACAGACAGACAGACAGACAGACAGACAGACAGACAGACAGACAGGCAGGCAGACAGACAGACTACAACAAATACATGTAAACTCAGCTTGTGCATGCCCCTTTAACAGCCATGGCTACTTAGTATTTAATACCATTCCTCATACTTCAAGAAGGTTATTTGGAAACCACGAACTACACGTACTGAAAGAAAACTGCTTTGTCATCCCTTCAAGAGTCATGTCTGAGAAGTTATCACAAGTAGCAATAGTTCACACACAGGTACAAAAGGACATTTTTTAATAAGTTAGGATTTTCATCAATGATGTAAGGAAACTTGAAAGAAAAAAATTACAAAGTCGGTGGCAAGGGATGACGTGTTTGTTTCCTTTCCTATCGCCCAAATACATGTTTTTATTTTAAACATAAGTAAAACCATATTGTTCATTTTGTACTTCCCTTCTCAGAGTCAGTCTAGCTAGAACGCTTTACTGTAAGTTGCGTTATAGTCATTCTCCTGTTACAAATCCTCCAAACGCTGATCCATGATACATGTACTACATTCTAACTAAATGGGTTTATATATTTAATCGCCTGCATAGCCATTCCACTTGTGATTCAATGTGTATCAATGTAAATTGGCAAGTTTCCAACATGAGAACGTCATTGTGTAGGTATACACATATCGGGGCATTGTGATCTCGTTGTCTCCCTGTTATATTCAAAAGCCTGTAGACTATAATACTACTGTATAGCAGTATTATTGTCAGTATAGCCTATATAGTATGTATGCTAAATTCAACAACTGCGGAAGGCCAACATACAAACAAATTCAATAACCTTGTCTTACCTTGGTGATGCCTTTATTTGCCATGCGACCTTCTTTAGGGTGTAATGTGTCAATGTCACAGGGGTCAAACTACGGCTATGAACGTTATTCAGTAGGTGTGTGCTTCAGAAATCATCGGCCGATTTTCTTTTACCTACGTGAAGCACACGACTCGGATGGATAGTAATTTGAAAGAATGTAAGAAGGGTAAACATTCAACTCTAAAAACACTGTTGATTAAATAGCAAATGAATAATTCAACTCGAAAAAGAAAAGAAAAAACATTTGGTAATAAAATAAATTGAATCGTTCAATCGTAAAGAAATAACATTAGTATGTATTTTCAGGATGGTTTTGACAATTATTAATGAATTAAAATGCATGGCAAAAATAGCCACTGGAGTTTAATATTTTAATAATCAAATCAGTATTTTGCGAATGGACCGGCTTTACTGTACATTTCCACCAATAACAGGAGTGAAAAATGAGCCTTAATTGGTGCATACCTATCAGTTTACATTTATTACTTGTCGTCTTTATCATCTTGAGAAAATTACTTCGTTGTGTCCTAAATTATTGACCATACACTCATAAAAAGGTATTAATCTATTTTCCCCACCAGGCGATTGCAGGTTTCATAATTTGCCTGATGTTGATACCCCTCAGCTCAGCCTATTACCGGGAGTATCAAGGCCAAGCTTTCGTTGAAAACTACGACGACCTTGACTGCTACAATTGTGTCATCGAATGGGATACGATTGGTTTGGAATACATCAATTGTACAATTCGAGAGTCGTGTCCGGAGAATCTACGAAATGTCGTCAATCAAACACACGGCCCAGATGCGACAACGCAATCTGCTACTTGGTTGATCGTCAGAGCAGACTGGGGGAGGAATGCTACTTACGAGATCGGCGTACCAGAAAACCTTTGGGATGCGGATTATGAAGTGGTAAGATTCTCTAATGTACTCCTAAGCTGCTGTGAACCATTGCTTTGGCTCATGAGATTTACTTATATAGTGCTTTGTTGCTTATATCTGTGTATGACCTGGTCACATCTTATGAGCTATTGTTCACTTTAGAAGAAAAAAATATATATATATCAATTTGGTTGATCGATATATATGGCTTCTGTCAGTTTGTACCAATGAAGTCTGACTGTATGTGCTCGTCTTTCAGTCTAACAGATTTGTTCAACCGTTTTTGAAGATGTAGAAAGAAACCAATACAACTTTCCTGCAGTACTGTGATATGTGTCTGATGGTATTCCCCATTCGATAACATCTTAAATTGCTTGAGATAGCTATGACTAGGACTTCATACCTAGCACTTCTGATACAGTTTCAAAAGTATGGTTACTACTAAGACTTTACTCATTTAAGCTTTTGACGTCACAAATTATAACAACTACCTTAATACGACTATTAGCTGTTACCATTCACATATCATTACCGTTTGCATGTACAACCACAGGGGCTTGAAGAATATTATTTGTTACTTTTTTGCGTGTATTGTTTACTTTTTTTAAAACAAAGATTTGTTTTTTGTTTAATGTTTCCTATTTTTTATCTTTTTAAAAATATCTTTTCCCTACTAGGTGCCATGTCACAAAGTAATGATTTGAAAAGCTGGTGTGTGTTTTTCTAAATCAATTTTAACCTCTTCTTTTTAAAAAAACCAGCTTTAGTATGGCTACCTTATTAATTATTTATGAGTTAGTTCTACTGAGTCGCCTCAACTGGTGACCCATCCTCGTCTCCATTCACCATGAAAAAGACTCCTAATTACATGGTGAGTGGGACAGAGGAATGGTCAATGGTTGAGGGCGCTCAATACAACAAACTCATAAATAATTAATAAGGTAGTCATAGTAAAACTGGTTTATCAAAATCAACAAAAGAACAAGTTAAAATTGATTTAGAAAGATACAACACCAGATTTTCTAATAATTACTTTGTTACAAGGCACCTGGCGGGGAAAAGATATTTTAGAGAGCAAAAGACAAAGAGTAAACAATAAATAAACAATTTTTGTAAAGAAAGAAATTAAACAATAAACAAAAAACTATTTGTAAACAAATATTGCCAATTCAAAGCTCCTGTGGTATAACAGCACTGTTACATGTACTTGCAAACCATTATTTGATACCAACTTCGCATCACTTATAATTACAGGGCGATGGTGAAGGCGTTGATATGTTGGATGACTGTTTTGAATGTCACCCTGAGTATGTAAATTTATACAACACTAACAGTGTGTCTGTTTATTGTGCGGTAAGTTCTTTACCTCTATAGATGCAGCGAACGTTGTTATAATACAAGTTGACTATTTAATAACGTGTAATTTTACTTGTAAAGTAACCACTAACATTACCATTACTGCGATAAATGATTGAAAATACTCACATACAACCACCATTTTGCTTTTTTGCTTTTCGGACTCTCCTAGTTCTGAAAGTACTGTTGAAATCACAACAAACTTAATACGTCTTTGGAAGTTTGAAGATTGTGTACAGAGCTTAACCATTAGTGATTTTGACAAGAAGACATTAACATTTACATTTGGTACAGAGTATATCTAGAACACACACTGACCACTATTCACGATATTTGAATCTGGCGTTCTACTACTACTACAGTAACTACTACTACAGTAACTACTACTACAGTAACTACTACTACAGTAACTACTACTACTACAGTAACTACTACTACTATTACTACTACTACTACTACTACTACTACTACTACTACTACTACTACTACTACTATATCATTAGTTATGTCATTTGGATAGGTTGTCATGGATCTAATTTTTTCCATACCTCAGCTAAACAAATATGTTTTTCTCACACCACACCCTTATTTTCAATCGTAATCCGTAATGGGGTTTCAGCTGTCATGAAACATACACGAAGATAGGAATTTTGATGTGAAATTTACATGCATACTATTAAAGTAGTAATATCGGATTTGTTTCAAATTAAATGCACGTTTGACTGAAAATGTAGTTTTCATTTATCACAAAGCTAGATCTATTAAATATCACGTTTTAGTTACAATAAGCCGTTTCTCGTCTCGCGGCAGATCTCACGAGATCTCATTTTAGCCATTTCGTCATTATAGCAGCCAGGTGAGGGTGGTCAAGCTGAAAGTGTGAAATGGTTAAAGTTTAACAATAATATTGTTCTCAATGTCATCGCACATGGCCACGGTGAAAGCTTGAACATGATCACATTTGACAACTGTTGTTGCTAGGCATATTTGCATATCTCGGGATATGTATGATTTCCCTGTAGTAAGTTATATACCATTAGGCCAAATAAAAAATAGTGTTTTTTTTGATAACCCGACCGACCTTGCACATATCAAGTTTTTGGATGCAAAAAGGTAAAATAATAACAATATATAATGTATTTATATTTCTGTATACGCATGCACCTTCATACTTTTGCCTCATCTGTAGTCACTTTTTAAAAACAAAATCGTATTCCAGAGAGAAACCAGGTCTTTTAAGACTATAATAGTGTAGTCTGCATAACGTGTTCATCTACGTATACTTAACTTATAATTGTCTTCATTTACTTCTTTCACACCTCATTAAATGATCTCGGAAGTATTGTGACTGACAAGTATCTTGTCTTGGGTCAAGTAATTAAAAAGGAATAAAGTAAAATAAAATTCTGACCCACCTACCTGATTTCCTGAAGTCATGTTACCGGAAGCAAACATATTTTTTATTTTGCCTGAATGTATGACAAAACCAGTCCATTGATTTTTTCGCAGGCTGAGGGTGGTTGTGCCACTAGATTTTCAAAATACACAGGACGGTTTGCATGGGCACCAGTAAGAGAGATAACTGACAGTAAAGAGATGGTGTGTACAATGATGAAGTTACCCGATGGTACAACAACCCATGAACACTGTTTTCTAGACTGGGCAAGTGTGCCAATTGAATTGGGCCCTGCTGGTACCACAGAAACACCAGAAGAAACTACACCAAACATACTGTCAGTCATCAGTGGCCAGTTGAAAGAGATTATTGCTATCTTAAATCGTCGGGAGTCCAGCCCTCGTGCAAGCCCAGCGACAAGGGCTGTTCCTATTGCCTTCTGTATCCAGGCATTTCTGTTCAGCTTCATCATCCATTGGTTGTTCTAATCGTTTTTAACAAAAACGTATTATGACTACAATATCTGTACTTTGAAGAATGTATCATTTCATTTCAATAATTATAATCAGTATAATCAACATATAAATATTTTCATTTTTTTTTTGGGGGGGGGGGGGTGATACATGTATTCGTTAATTGAAATCATAACAAATTCCACCCCCCCCCCCCCCACGAGAAAGTTATTTACCTTTGGTTGATTGGAATCTAGTGATTATCCCTAGGCGTAAAAAAAATTGTGTGGTTCCGATTACATTAAATTTTAAAATAGGTGGGGTAGGTAGATTTTATAGTTTATTTTATTATGTTTTTTTTCCATGTGTGGGTGTCTATTTCAGGTTTTCCATTGTTTTCCAAATGGTCTCAGGGTTGTTTATTTCTTCCTATCAGATGTACAGTCATTACAGATTGGAAGAATAGTTTTATATTGTATTTTTAAGTTGATGTCAGTTTACGCATCCACTATTTCTTGGGAGACTTTCGCGATTTTATTATTATTTTTCTCAAATACGTAAAAAAAAAATAGTTTGGGTCGGCATGAAAAACTAGGTTGGGTCGGGTAACCGGAACCAAACAACTTTTTAATATTTGGCCTTACATTAAAAGATGTTGTAGCCCATCAATACAACATAGTGCAGTATATGACTGTTAGTGATGCACTGTTATAATACACACTTAAATCATCTAGAACTCACTTGCAGACTGAATCATTACATTAACCAAATGTAAACAACTGTGAACTATTCATTGTGTACTCAAGAAAGATTTTCCACATTCAATATTTGTAATTTTTAGATAAAATAACTTTAAAGCTAACACTTCATTTTTTTTATGCAAATTCAAATACACTATTTTTAGTGAGTACACTATTTGATTGGAAAGACTTGTTGATATGATGATTTTGATGTGTATCGATCAAGAAATGTGGGTTTCTGATGCTGGTTTATGACGTTCTAACAACTTATTTGACAAATTTTGATGTTTGTCTACTCACACTTCATAAGAAAGTTTCACATGAGACATTACCCAGAATGTATACAGACCAAGAATTATTAGAAACGAAATTCAAGACGTACATATTCTAGTACACTAAACCGCACAAACCATTTAACATTTGCACTTAACAAATCATGTAGAAATGATTGGAGTGCTTAATTCTGTCTCCAGTTACTACATTGTACTTTGTTTATGATAGGGGCACAATACCATAAACAGTAAAATTGGACAGAAAATCTAAGCCAAATGAAGAGACAGAGGAAAGAGTTTGAATATGGAGTTTGGAAAGAGTTTTGTAATTTTAGTTTAGATACTTAGCTATTGTTGATATTCTGATATTTTGGGACGAAAGTGTACACTGTAGTGTTGGGAATACATTTATCAAAGAAACACAATTCACAATAATGAATAGAAATAAACATGTTACTATCGTGATTTGTTCAAAAAATATTCAAAATATAATCAGGAATAAAATATACATTCCACCCACGAATTACTACAATAAGTCCTGCCTCAAACATTTGTAAACTCAGTCTTCAGATGCTAGAAGTTCTAGACTGGTAGATATGTTGTGATGTCAGATTGGAGTTATAAATATATTAAAAAATACTTAGTGGCAACATCGTAAACTAAAGGCCTCTTTACAGCTCCATCCAAAACGTACCCGCTTCATATTTTGTTGCTTGAGCAGAAATATTTGCTCTGGCTTGCGAGATTGACTTGGTGGTTACCTCAAAGATGATGGTGACCAGTTGCTTGAAAGACACATTTCCTGTTTGCCAACTCTTTTAAGATATTTGCAATGTTTTTACAGTCATCTGTATAACAAAACAAATATAAAAAATACAATTAGTCATTAGACTTTCAGAAATAGCCAGATTAGTATGTGAATAAATGTGTCAGTGTGTAGTTGTGTGTGTGCGTGCACACACGTGTGTGTGTGTGTGTGTGTGCGTGCGTGCGTGCGTGCATGCGTGCATGCGTGAGTGCATGTGTGCGTGCGTGTATGTGTGTGTGTGTGTGTGCATAACCGTTTGCAAAATTCTAATGTGTGATGAAAGAATGAAATCTTACCAATGCCACTATGGTGCCTGCCTTGGTGTTTAATTTGGAGAGATTTCAACATACCCATTAAATCTTCCTTTGGATAGTGACCAATAACATACTGAAAAGCCTGGTATGGGAAAGATGCAAGAAAAGATAGTCAAGAGATAGAGACTGAGATACCATGACTCACCAATGCCACTGTGATGTCGCCCATGATGCACTAGTTTAAGACCCCTCAGCATACCCATCATGCCTACTTTGGATGTCCCACACACACTGGAAAAAGGCTGTCATTCAAAAAGCAGACATAGTGAGGTCAGAGGTCATAAGTATTTTGGATGTTAGGTCAATAATAGCCATGGTATCATATCATATCATGGCATAAAACACTGCGTTGCCAAATGTTGAGTTCCTGATTGTCAACTATTTAATTTAGTTAATTAATCAATTAATTAAAGTTTAAGTGGAAATTGGTGGATGTAGCAAAAATAGAGCAACTTCAACATAACAACAACAAATTCCAGGTCAAAATTGACCTAAACTGGGGTATCGCACTTTAAACTCTGAACCTCAAGATATGACAAAGCAATAAAAAAGGATTACATAGGACCATTCTTTTTTGGACAACTGTTTTTCTCACACAAATTTTTATCCTAATTTGACATGGGCCTTTACATACATCCTCTTTTCATTTTGGTCACTTTTTTGGTTCCATAAAATTTATTCACATACTTCCTGACCAGTATTTAAATTAGTCTGGTGCTCTCACCATCAGATTAATTGGGATATGTATTTGAATCCACACCTGCAGTAGCTTATAGCTCTCATAACTTTATACCCCTATACCAAATTTCATTTATTACAGACTACACTTCATGTCAGACTAACCCGTTTAATGTTTATCCATGTCTTAAAGTACTTTGGAACAGTCAATCTTAGATGTCTATATTGGCCTGGTAACCTACAGAAATAAAATAGAACACGTTGATGTACATTGGAACAGTTAATCCAAGATCTGATGTCTATAATGGCCTGGTAACCTAAAATAGTTTAGGTCAAAATAGAAATAAAATAGAACACTTTGATGTACTTTGGAACAGTCAATCTAAGATGTCTATATTGGCCTGATAACCTACAGAAATAAAATAGAACACCTTGATGTACTTTGGAACTGTCAATCTAAGATGTCTATATTGGTCTGGTAACCTACAGAAATAAAATAGAACACTTTGATGTACTTTGGAACTGTCAATCTAAGATGTCTATATTGGCCTGGTAACCTACAGACATAAAATAGAACACCTTGATGTACATTGGAACAGTCAATCTAAGATCTGATGTCTATACTGGCCTGGTAACCTACAGAAATAAAATAGAACACGTTGATGTACTTTGGAACAGTCAATCCAAGATCTGATGTCTATATTGGCCTGGTAACCTACAGAAATAAAATAGAACACTTTGATGTACTTTGGAACGTCAATCTAAGATGTCTATACTGGCATGTTAACCTACAGAAATAAAATAGAACACTTTGATGTACTTTGGAACAGTCAATCTAAGATGTCTATACTGGCCTAGTAACCTACAGAAATAAAATAGAACACTTTGATGTAGTTTGGAACAGTCAATCTAAGATGTCTATATTGGCCTGGTAACCTACAGAAATAAAATAGAACACTTTGATGTAGTTTGGAACAGTCAATCTAAGATGTCTATATTGGCCTGGTAACCTACAGAAATAAAATAGAACACTTTGATGTACTTTGGAACAGTCAATCTAAGATGTCTATATTGGCCTGGTAACCTACAGAAATAAAATAGAACACTTTGATGTACTTTGGAACAGTTAATCTAAGATGTCTATATTGGCCTGGTATCCTACAGAAATAAAATATACCACTTTGATGTACTTTGGAACAGTCAATCTAAGATGTCTATATTGGCATGTTTGATTTTATTGTTTTCGATTAATTGGTTAAAATCCAAACAGCGAACACATATTATATAAATACAGTATTTAACTTACATTGTTTTCAGGTCCCAATCACCACAAGTCACAAAGATAAAAGAATGTTGTCCATCTAGGAATCCTTGAGTTAACATCCATTTATCAAACATCTGAAATTTACAGAAAGTTAGTTTATTTCCAAAATCAACTTTGTAACAACAAACAATTTAGTTTATGTATCATTTGAAACCCCACCAAGTATCAAACTAGAGAGGCCATCAATCCATTCACACTATTTTATATTTTTGTAATTATGGAGGTATGCATTCATAATTTTCATCACAATAGTGTGATTTTAATTGTGAGTGTTTAACATGACTCACCAATAAATATCACCAAAAATATCATGAAAATTATCAATCTGTTTCTCTGTAATTATTTTTTTAGAATTTGTTTTTTAATTTATCAATTTTTTAAATTCATCAATTTTCATTCCTATTTTTTTTAAATTTATCAATTTTCATTCCTATTTTCAAGAACCAATTATTTGAACCATTTTCAAAAAAATGACAATGATATCTATTACCTATGTTGTATAGACCAAACAGTTGTCAAGATAGGGAGTCAGTAATGTGAGATTTATATGGTGATATTCCCTAAGATAAGTGAAATTTGTCTTTCTGCCTTACAGTGGTTCATTGTATTCTTACCTTCATTGTTTCTTCCAGAGTCGGTTTTCCATCCACCATATCTTGTGTGATTCCAGTAAGCTAAATAAATAGAAAAGATACCAAAATTTATGAAATTGCTGAATATCATAATATAGTAAAGTTAATGTTGATTTATACAGATGTCAATGTTAAAATCCTTATCTTACAATTTTCATTTTTGTGTCATATTTTCTTGAATATATAAATAAATTTAATCTAAAATATAAATTATGCTAATAATCATCCAAAAGTTGGTCATAGTGGTTTTATGTACAGAATGCTTCTTACTGGGAGATAAATTGTTCAAGAAATTACGGATGACATATTTACATAAATCACAAGTCCTTCTGAAAGCACTTCGATATCAAGATCCAATGATAGTGCCAGCTATTGAAATGACAAACCAAGGTATATGGCACCTTAAACTTGGCCTTTCATAAATACTCATGTAAATCATGACATATATATTGAGAATAACTGACTTTAAGCTCTCTCTGTATGCAGTGCGTGAAATTAAGGTAAAAGGAGCACTGGTCATAAGGACTGACAGTTAGCAAAAGCTGTTAGTCCTTATGGAAAACTGCTGGTCCATACTCAATGTAGTTCACATTCACAACATGTATATCTGCATCAACAACCCCCCACCATACAGATCAAATGACTTTATATCAACTTTGACAACAACACTTAGCGAGCTAGCTCCGACAATTGGTAGGTTAATTTGACTTGAGTGAGAGTAAAACAGGTAACACAAGATAAGATTCATGTAGGTAAATTAGGATATATCTTTGAGTAAATGTTATTATTGACTCCAAATTCTGATTGGTGATAGGATCAACCGACAAGTTGTTGTAATTCTGAAAAACTGTCAGTCCAAACAGAAATCTGTTGGTCTTGGCCTGACGGACCGGCATCAATTACTCACACTGTCTGTATATGCATACATAATTTGATTTCAAGTTTACCATTTCTGATGAAAAAAAGACCTGCACTCTGGATAATCTTTAATTAATATTTAAGTTGCTCAAGTTGTGTAAGATTTTGTTTTCTATGAACTAAAATTCAGTGGAACTTGTGACAACCATTTGTAAGGAATTCTGTGTGTTCATTGAGTTATTGCAAAATCCCATCAAGAAATCCATGAAGCATACAGAGGAAAAACTTCCACCAGCACAAAATTCATAATTCACATTTATATTATTTCAATATCTAAAAAAGTTACCTCAGGCAACTTTTACCATTCTACTTTCACTGTGTAGTGTATTGTTGCCAAGAGTTGGACATTATCTGTGAAACAAGAATAGTGATTCTTTGATGAAAACTGCATCATTCTCAACAAACAGTGACATATTTTCTTACCTCTGTACAGAATGGAGTAAGTCTTGGATTTGCTGTTGGTCGTACATAAGTGTGAAATTCTGAATCAATCTCAAACGTTTTACTGTTAATCTTCAAAACAGGAAACTCAATAATTTCCTGAGAGTGAAAAAATCACAAAGCTATATTAATATCAAAGGATAAAACTCTTCCCGAGGGAAAAAATCCAAGAAAAAACTGAGTCTGAAGGAATCAGTTTTGAGACTTGCAGTGTCTTGTCATATCAAGTTATCATGAAATGTAAAAATGTAGTCAAATCAGTACAAGCTTATTAGATTAGAGAATTATCCTTCGCATCCCAAATTTGGTGTGCCCCCCCCCTTATTTATACTGTTTGTCCCCTTAGATGCCATGTCTGACAATCGGCCTGTGTGTTGTTGAAACATCGGTAATACAAAAGAATTTTCATCTCAACTTATGACAATGTGACCTT
>NC_135554.1:17580591-17643091 GCF_964340395.1 Glandiceps talaboti
TAATAATGTTACCTTTGTGTTTGCAGTAAAAAAATTACTTTTCTGTGAAGAACTGGATAGCTCATCTTGTGGCAATGTTTTGTTCCATGGTTACCTCCCAGCTGCTGGTAAGTGTCAATATCTGGGCAACTTTAGTCTAACATAGCTTTCATGAAATCATACTGATTGATTGATTGATTAATTGATTGATTGATTGATTGATTGATTGATTGATTGATTGATTGATTAATTGATTGATTGATTGATCAATTTATCAATTAATTTATTGATCGATTGACTGATAGATTATCTTTTTCTTTTTGTAGCATTTGTCATTGAAATTTGTGAGATAGTGATATTTGTTTGCCAAGTCATTAGTGGCTAGGTGTCATAAACCAGAAACTGTTTCAAGATTCACGTACAGGCTGACACAATGTATTGGTTTGATATGGTTATATTACAGCTTTCCCAAGCAGAGACAGAAGGGTTCATACTGCAGGTGAAGTTGAGTTAAGATCTCGTCCTGATCACCATCCACAGCCCAGAGATAGAGTAGTGTCAGCCAGGGACTCTCAAGTCAACTGTCCAGTAGACACTGTGTATTCAAGATCAGACCTGGACATTGGATTAACAGGTAAATATCACATGTATCTCTCAAAGCTATCCAATCATTAAAATGTAAATATACAAATACTGCAATTGTGAATCTGGGTGTTAGTGCCCACTTATGATTAAGTCCAAAAAATGATTAATGTTTGCTAGCAGTGTAGTAAATTACAGTACACTCGAGTGAGCTTTATAATTTTACCAACCTTTAAAACATATTGTATAAAGCAAGTTGTCAGTATAATAAAGATTCTACATGTACATGTAAATTTGCTATTTTATATATTCAGATGCCTTTAATTTTGACAATAGAGGGCGCTGTGTATAGGAAGGTACATTATTGGCGCCATTCTTTATTGCCTTGTGATTTTCAGACACATTGCTGGATCCAAGGAAGGTGATCCTGATACGTGGACATCACAACTGGCTAGCAGTGGCCTATCCTCACTTTGTGTGTTGTTATCGGATCAAGGAATCAACAGGATGGCACCTCGTTTTCACCAGTCCGTATTTGGAACGAACGGTGGAAAGACTGGCGTTGAATGTTAAAGTGACTGGTATCAATCAAGGTGACAATCGGGAAAAAATGGTGGCAGTATCCTATGGTTCCACCGTGAGACTGTGGTGCTGTCAGGATGGAAGTTTACGGAGTGAGATAGGTGAGTTGACAAAGTACACTTTCATTTTACATGTTTGTCAAGTTGATGTTTATGAAGCTTAAAATTGACAGATCAAACCGTGGCTTTGTACAGTTGATTTTTATCATGTTTGAGTTAATATCACACACATACATTACGTGTTTTTTTTTATCTCTGTAGGTATTTTTAATTTGGGTGTCCCTGTCGATGCATTATTCTTTATTGGAAGTCAGTTAGTAGCTACTAGTACAACGGGTAAAGTTGGTGTATGGCATGCAATGACACAAAACTGGCAGGTAAGTCTAATAGCTAACTTGATTACCACTTTACAGTCAACAAAACTATAGAGATTAAATTACTTACTGCTATGTGTATGAAATGAGGTGTTGTAAAGTTAAAGTGTGGGGATGCAGCATTCATAAAGTGGCACAAGCTGAGTTTTGTAAGCATAGTATTGAAGTGAAAATACTTAAACAAAACCACATTCTAGTGTATCGTTAATGTTGATGCATGTCTTCAAGAACATTACAATTGTCTTCTGACATGGTTATAATAGATGATAGCATAGTATGGATTTCATGAACATATTTTGATACGTAAGATAAATTATGTCATGGGATTGTTTGTAGGTTATATCGTGATACCAAGTTTGAGTTTAGTCAATTGTGAGTAGTGGTTAAGTTTGCTTCAGTAAGTACAATACTGTGAGTACCTTTTAAGTATGCATAAAAAACTACATCAAAATAACCTCAGCTTGTGCCCCTGTAAGAACGACAAGATAAAATTAAAGAGTAGTTTCTCCAACCTATGTTTTTTCTACAACTCTTTTCCAGTGTTGAGTGTTTGTATGTAATTGATATATGGTAGACACAATCTGATATTGTTGATGTGTGTTATTCTGTAGGTTCAAGAGGTTCAACCAGTGACAAGTTATGATACTGCAGGGTCTAATCTACTCTTAGGATGCAGTAATGGATCTATTTACTATATTGGTAAGAGTTACTCAGTGTCGATTATCTCTTAATTCACAAACACACACACACACACACACACACACACACACACACACACACACACACACACACACACACACACACATGCACATATGCACAGACACACATATGCATTGTTTATTTTCTTACCTCATACATACACATGCAAATACCCAATGTTTATTCTTTGATATACCATACCTACATAAATGTATAGACACATCACAGACACAGACACCAACATGCGTGCGCACACGCACGCACACACACACACACACACACACACACACACACACACACACACACACACACACACACACACACACACACACACACACACACACACACACACACACACACACACACACACACACTTTTACCACCAACAAGGATATAGGAGTGAACTTCACTGATAGGATATAATTGGATCATACAACTCAAACAGGAAGTGTTCACTGTACATAATATATACATTTAAAGGGGCCATATGGATGAGGGTAACAGGACAACTGCCCCCCGGACAACTGCCCCCCGGACAATTGCCCCCGGACAATTGCCCCCGAAGGACAATTGCCCCCCGGACAACTGCCCCCGAAGGACAACTGCCCCCCGGACAACTGCCCCCCGGACTACTGCCCCCGAACGAAAAAAAAACTAGTATTACAGATGTACGGGTTTGTACAAACACAAACACGAAGTCATTTTTTTACTGGAAAAGAATTATTTATTATCAGTTCAATACAAAATATACAGGTAACAAGATAGAAAACGAGTCAAAAGTAGAAAAAATATTGAGACTCAGAATGTACATTCTCGTAAGACTTTGGTGACAGTAAATGGTGACTCGGCTCGGTTTATCATGACCAGCCAGTGTTTAAAACTGTAAATTGTGGGCTATTCACCGAAGAAAATCTAGCACGTGACGATTATCACAGATGACAATAGAGTAAAACGTGCAAATGTGAGTATAAATTATGTGAATTACGGCGGTAAGTTAAAGCATCATACCGACTTTTATAACAATTATCACAGATGACAATAGAGTAAAACATGCAAATGTTAATGTGAATGTAGTGAGTATAATGTACGCAAGTTGCGGCGGTACGTTGCCGACGGTGACTTTTTAATGATTGACAAACCCGTACATCTGTAATACTAGTTTTTTTTTCGTTGGGGGGCAGTAGTCCGGGGGGCAGTTGTCCGGGGGGCAATTGTCCTTCGGGGGCAATTGTCCGGGGGGCAGTTGTCCTTCGGGGGCAATTGTCCGGGGGCAATTGTCCGGGGGGCAATTGTCCGGGGGGCAGTTGTCCTAGAATCACGGATGAGGATTTGATATTTATTTTGGATTTTTAAATCAGTATATTCATTATATCTTGCCTGACTTCTTACAGATATGCAGAAGTTTCCCTTGCGTATGAAAGACAATGATTTACTGGTAACAGAGTTGTACCATGATCCGTCCAATGACGCCATTACAGCACTCAGTGTTTACCTAACCCCTAAATCAAGTAAGTAACCCTTAATGTATACCTGACCCCAGGGTCGTCGGAGACATGATTTTTCATTAGATGCAAACTGAATATTCATGAATATTTATCTAAGGAAATAAACCCTTAAGAGTCATGAATATTCAGTGAGCATCTAATAAATATTTATGTCTCGTAAGACCCATCAGGCATGATGTATAACTGAAAGTACTATATGGTTAAAAAAAGTGTTTCAATTTGGTGTAATTTCTTGGCAGCCAAGTGAAAATTATGTGAAATCATTTAATGGCTCTCTGGAGCCCACAGTTAGCTTTATTTCCTAATGTGGCATTCCTCTTAGGAGTGAGTAGAGTACTGATGACTGATAGACATAATTGTAATGATCATTGACAGGTTTGAGTGGTAACTGGATAGAGATTGCATATGGTACAAGTTCTGGTACAGTGAGAGTCATCGTACAGCATCCAGAGACAGTAGGACATGGCCCTCAACTCTTACAAACATTTACAGTTCACAGAAGTCCAGTTGTCAAAGTTATGCTGTCAGAGAAACATCTGGTATCAGGTAGGTTGTTTGTTTTCATGGTACATTGTATATCTCCAATCTGATTAAAAATGTGATGTAGGGAACTTGCCAGAATGGGGGTGGGGGGGGGGGGGTGGGGTGGCAGTGGTGGTGATTGTTTCTTTCAGGATGTATAATTACATCAAAATTACATCAAACTTTGCAATTGTTGTACAGCCTTTGTTTAGATTAATGGAATTCTACCAGCTTCTTTCCAGTGGTTTTGAAAGACACCTTACAGATCAACAAAATAATTTTAGTATTATGTATATCAACTATTGTTAAGAATATTTTTGTTATCATATTTCAAAATCTATATATTTTGCTTTGACCAGCATACGTCAAAGAAAATCGATAGATGTACATCATATATAGACAATTTTGTAAAATGTTAAAATATGCCGTACATATGAAGTAATAGTTACCCTTTAGAACTGTATGGTATAGTATCTGTACTATTTGAATAATGTTATGTGATAATAACGGGCGAGATCGATAATTCAGTGTAGGATAAAAAACTAAATTCTTGTACATAGGCCTCAGACCACCCACCCCCCACCCCCACCTTTCTAATTAACTTGGCCAAAATCGAAAATTGTTTGAGAGAGCAAATCAAATTCAAATATGTGTAGTAGTCTGTAGTGCTAAGAATGCAAAGCCAGTATGTAGTGAGGAAAAATAACTGTTTTATTGACACTTTACTGTATTTTAGTGCCATGCATTCACTATGATGAAAATTCTGCCATTTCTTAACATTTGCATTTAGCAACACAAAACAGATTCCATGAAAAGTAAAATTAATTTTGTAGGATGGCATTACCCCCCCCCCCCCCCCCCCCCCCCTAAAGAATTTACTTTTTTACCGTACATTGAACTACTAATGTTGCCCCAAAACTGATTTTTTGTTGTGGTTTCTTTACAGTGTGTTCAGAGTTTAATCACACACGTACATGGACTGTGACACGATTCCGTGGAATGTTGTCAACACAGCCAGGCTCTACTCCAGTGGCATCCTTCAAGGTATTATCCCTGGAAGAGGCTAGTCCACATCGTAGCTACCAGGCTGGAAATGATATTGGTAAAGAATAATATTTTACCATTGTACAGACATTCACAAAACCAATTTTTTGCTGAATACTCAATTTTAATAATAATATCTTATTTGGTATTACTCAGTTGTCAATGATTATATTAAAACAAACAGTCAGGAATCGCATCTTATTTGTTGTGTACTATTTTAGTAAAAATGTTAGAATTGTGACATGCCTGTTTTGGAGGCATAGGTTTCCATGATGTATATACAAAATGTATGTCATTACTTTGGTTTAGTATTTGAAGTTCTCGGTATCTGATTTGAACACATAGGTCCCCATGGTGAAAGAGATGACATGCAAGTGTTCGTACAAAAGGTAGTACCAGACACAGACCAAGTTTATGTTAGACTTTCATCAACTGGTAAAAGGTAAGAAAAAGAACTTGGAAGGTTTTTCTAGCTTTTGATTAGTTTTTACATGATTTCAGAAAAATGAACAATTTCTCATTATTATAAGTAGCCTGCAAAAATTATCAGATAAAGTTGCTCTGTTATATTACTTTGTTTGGATTTTTCTGACTTCATCAACCATTAAAGTGGCCATGTGGATGAGGATTTGATATTTATTTTGGATTTTTAATTTATGAAACAATTTTATCATGACTTACTACTTGAAAAATTAATGTGAAACAAAATATGCCAAGTCTTTGTTTGTAACTCAATAAATTGCAAAAAATTCTTTTAAAAAATGTGTAAAATATCTGTGTACAAACAATAACTAACTTTTTACACATTTTTTAGCCATTTGCAAAGTATTGAGTTACAAAGACAGACTCTGTCAATGTTGAGTTTTCAAGTAAGAAACCACGATAAAATTGTTTTATAAATTAAAAATCCAAAATAACTACTGGTACCCAATCCTCATCGACATGGCCACTTTAAGATAAACTCATTTTTATTGACTGTGCATTAGATAAGTCTATCTATCACTCTTTTATTTAAGTTGAATCCTTTCCAATTCAAGTAGTTGAAGACAGAAACTCAACTATCCAATGTTTGAATAATTGTCTCATGTGTAGTTGTACCGTTTTCTTCCTGTATTCCAAAACACCATATAACTTAGACTAAAAGAGTTATGATTCAAGTCACTGTTATTAACTACATGTCATGACTGATTCTCCTCATCAGAGTTTGTATCATCACATCTGTGGACACTTCCAACATCAGTTGTTTTTGTGTACATGAATGTGAAGGGTCTAATCGTATGGGGTCCAGACCACGACGTCATTTATTCACCGGTCACGCAAATGGAACAATACAGGTGAGGTATCTAACTGTATATGGAATCCATCCAGACTCAAATGTTATTTATTCATTGGTCACTCTAATAAAAGAATACCAAGTTTGTGAACTTAGTGCTTGTCTACTGATTCCCCTCAAGTCATGTCAAGAAAGTCAAATCCAGTCAAGACCTGTAAAGTCATGGAGATGAGTTTGTTAATTAAGTAGGGATCAGTCCAGCTACAGTATGACTACCAAAGAACTGGAAATCAGGTCTTGAAAGCAATGGACTGAGTTTGACAATAATGTCAGGATGATATAACAGGTTCCAATGACACAAATGCCAAATGCAAGTAATTACCAACAAATTCTTAGGCTGTTAACACTGTCTTTAATATTGTGTATTTCACTACAGATGTGGGACTTGACCACTGCAATGGAACAATATATCAAAGGAGAGCACAGTAAGTCAACCCAATAAAGTTTTCATCAAGGGAAATTTGTTCTGGGTATTTTTCAATCTTAAAGCTTCACTAACTGCAACTGGGATATTTTTATGATCAAATAACCAAAGATATATGCCCTCGGTTACTTATAAAAAATACATTGTATCTGTTAGTTAGGGGGTCAATATTATCAGGTGTGGTGACAAGTTTTAATCTTGAGTGAAAGCTTGGTTTTCAATCTGTCACCATGTTAAATCTGTACTAATTTGTAATTGTAGTCTCGTTTTTCAATTAGACAACTACAAAATCTATTCATTGAAAAGTGTTAAAATGTCAATAATTAGACATTATACATGTTAATCAGTAGTCGATCATATCCATAAGTAGTACAGAAACAGGTTGAAATCATTATCGCCGTTGAGGGCACTGTTTTGGGGTACGGACCTAAAAATCTATTTGATTTGATTTATCATGTATACAGCTACCTACAAAAAATATGTTCACCCATAGGTGATGAAATACAGTGCAGTGTGTATGATATTACCAGTAAGCTATTGCATCTAACAAAACCTTTTTAGTTTTAAGATTTAAAGTTGTCACTATATCACATACCTACAAATAATATTGACAACTAATTAACAGATAAAGTGTCTTTTAATAAGTAACTGATGACATATTTTAGTCAATATATTTGGTTCCTTGAAGGAAAAAAAATATCCCCATTGTAGCTAGTGCATTATTTTACTCACAGTTTGTTTTTGTGGAAGGAATTTTAGAAATATGTAAAGTTATTATTATTGATATTCTAGAGAATATCATCTGCAATAATGTGTGCAAAAATGATGATAAATATATGACATATAGATATTTTGTGTTCATGTTTATTGAGAAATTTACAAAATTCACTCCACTAACAAAAGTAATGACATATTTTGTATCAACAGATAAAGAAGTGGGCGGTCCTAATGAGGGTGAATTGATAAAATTATTGGGACAGTGTGACTTGAGTGCATCGCGATGTACCACGCCTTCACTCAGCCCAGCATCATCTTTACTAGCACCCCAATTAATGGCACGGTTTAGAAACTCCATGACAAATTCAGAACATCAAAGTTCCGAGGATTTATCAATGGCGGAATGTGCAGGAGCTGAAGGGGGTGCAGTTGGAGGCTGTAATGGAAATCAGGAACCTAAAATAACACACTGTTGACTAGGCTGTTCTTTTCCAGTATTCACTTTACTCCACAAAGCTAATATCCTAAGTAAACAAATGTGGAGTACGTGGTGTAAACATGAGGCTGAAAGTTTTGCTGCCGATTATGTCCTGTATGCTCCATTGTGATAGCTTTGGTAACTTTAAAGTGGCAATATGGATAAGCATTTGGTATTTATTTTGGATTTCTAATATATAAAGCAATTTTATCGTTTCTTTTTACTTGAAAAATGAATATGAAACAACATATGCCAAGTCCTTGTTTGTAACTCAATACATTGCAAAAGATTAATCAATGTGTAAAATGTTTGTTGTTGTATGTACAACAACAAACTTTTTACACATTTTTTTTGCAGCTTTTTGCAATGTGTTGAGTTACAAACATAAACTTAGTCAATGTTGTTCACATTGATTTTTTCAAGTAGGAAGCCATGATAAAATTATTTTATAAATTAAAAATCCAAAATAAATACCAAATGCTTATCCATATGGCCACTATAAAGTCTCAATTTTAGGCAATTTTGACAATCATTGTAGTGTCACACTGCAGATCCTATTGATCAGTTTGTATGTAGCATCTTGAAAAATATTGCATAATCTCTTCTATTTATTTATACACAGAACTTAAATACAATGCATACTTTCTACAGATCATTTTATTTGGAGAGGGGATTTAATTATCCATTGACACTGACATCAGCTATTGTGTTTAGTTTCATAATCACAGCTTTAAGATGTACATAGGATAGTCTTGGGTAACAGTATTTTTACTGTCAACATGTTGGCTAAACAGACTAGAAAAACTAAAGATTGTATGATATCGATACAGTCGTTGGTGGCGCTATTACAATCTTACAGGTTATGTGATATTGATACAGTCATTGGTGGCGCTGGTACAATCCTACGGGTTGTGTGATATGGTTACAGGGTTGATGTTACTTTTCAATGTTATGTTCACATACATCAAGCAATTGTATTTTTTTTTTGTATTTTCATACTTTGCCCTAAAAAAATGGCCCACAAGAATTCTGATAAACGTTAAAGTTTGGTAAATTCACAAATAAATACCTGATAATCTATTTATTTACACTGGTATGCATAGCAGTTTTTGTAAATCCAAGTGTGCTAGAATAGTTGGTCATTTTGTAATGTTTCCGCCCTTCTACAGGTATAATATGATACATTCACCAAGACAAAGACATCAATAGCTGAGACATTGTAGATTTTAAACACTACTGCACATTTGTTTTATACTGCCGTTATTTGTTTACTCCAGTATTTATAGAGGCTCTTGTCAGTTTATAACACTATGCACAATATAATAATGAATGCTTGGACTATTGTAAAGCTGAGGTATATAGTGACTAGGAGATTTATTAGGGTGACTCTATTCTTTTCCTGTTTCTCATTACCCGACCGACCCAAATTTTAAGGTCTGAGATCAAAAAATTTGCTTTGCCCACCCTTAATATTTTGTGGAACAGCGCCCTCTCTGGCAAGAACAAGCAAGTGTCTGGACTGTCGCCATCATCTACAGTCATGGTGTCGACGGTGACACTTGTTCACGAACAGAGAATTTCTTTCATGACGGAAGTAGGGGGGCTGAGAACATACCAATTATGTAGAGAAGCTGGGAAAGGGTTTGTTACCAGGAATCCAATAAAAAGAAGATAAAGAAGGAGGAAAAGGAGAGGCAGAGAAACATGGATAATTTTCTTTATTTTTTTTTACTTTTTAAAAATCGATCAACTGACTCAGTTGCTATGAAAAAGTAATGAGGAACATAACAAAGTATAGGGTCACCCTTATTCATGCAAGGGTTGTCATAATTCGAAGTTAGACCATAAACGGGGCTCTCTCTCTAATGTCTATGGTTAAACAAAGGAATTGACAACAGTTATGTTATGTTGTATTCCTATCAAAGGTTCATGCTCTTCAAGTTCATGCTTTTTGTCAAGGTTACAGAACCTTCGTCATTTAGACAGTGAATCAATTCTAAGTTAGTTTCCTATAATCTGTAGCATACATTTTGTCAGGAGTAATGCACCCTCTGAGTCAATTTTATGCACCACTGATACACAGCAGTGTGATGTTCCCCCATGATACCTTGCTATGTGGCGACCCACAAGAAAACACATGTTTTTTGGTGACCCAGAACAGCAGAATTTGACCCTTCCTTAGGGTTACATGGGTCAGGAGTCAAGTGAAATACATTTACCATTGATACTGAAGTAGATGTCTCTGATTTTACAGTATGTATTACTATTCAATAGGTACCAACTATTAATTAGGTGTTTTTTAAAAGAGTTACTAAGGGACGATCGGATAATGTCACACAAGCTCAACAAGTGAACTTCGGGGGGGGGGGGGGGAGGGGGGTCTGGCATCAATGCAACTGCTGAACTTCATTTTCGCACTTTTAACCAAATTTCGAAAACTTCCATGCCTTAAATGATAACAGGTTCTGTATTCACTACTGAGATGTTGCTAAGTTGATTAAAATTTATTTCTAATGTGAGATATGGTGCTGGGTTTCCAGTAGTATTTTGTGTTTATCATCAGGTTCTTACATTGCAATGATTGTAGTGGTGTGACCTCTACAGTTTTCATCATGGTGACATCATATATAAACGTGTCGATGTTGCACTTGTGAACATTCATGGGGGGGGGGTGTCCTCATTGAACAAAGTTCATTTATTCAGCTTGTGCAACATTGTGCGATCATCCCTAAAGAGTGACATATGTAAAGGTGAATTTCATGAAGCAGTCAGTTGTCTTGTAGTGATAGTTACAGTCTTGTAAATACTTGAAAGTTTTGTAATTATGGCAAAATAATGACTTCCCATGCTGTAATAAGTTTGGTATATATATATGTAAGATTGATATATAAGTTGGTATATATGTAAGATTGCATATAACTAGTCTATGTTATATTTATATTTACATTTTAACAATTGCTGAATAAGTATGCATGTTGGATTTGTATAAGGCGTGGAATGACAAGACATGGGTTATAACGATATGTAAATATATGTAAATGACTTGCGCAATACTATCATGTATCTGTCTGTTGTTTAAATCACAGAGGTAGAAATAGAATGTAAATTTAAAAAAAAAATAATGCACTTGCATATTTTTTTTCAGATTCTGCAGAGATTCAGTATTTGCTTGTAATGAACATCTAATATCGATTGGGAGCCTGTCACTGCTGGTTGTGTTACATGTGTACGTGTTTGACCATAACACCACCAGTAGAAGTAAAGGAGCCCAGTCTAAAGCTACTGAACCCTTTCCAATAAATATTGGTGTGTGTCCTATGTTTAGACTGATTGTAATGCAAACTTGTAAACATCTCAATTTCATCAGGTCATGAGAATTGTATTTGTGGTTTCTTCATTTGCTACCTATCACAGGCATGATGATGGACACTGGATATTGGGTTGAGTACTCTCTCAAGAATAGTTGCATTATGGCTTACAAAGAAAATCTCTTTGATAGAAAACTCTACAAATGTGGACGATTTTACATTGCAACAGTGTGTAGAATATGAAATCTGGACAGTCCCTCATCGGCCTGTAAAAAAATAAACTGAAAGTTATCGATTTCATAGTCATGACTGTGAGGGCACTGTTTATTAGTAAGACTTCATGAATTGGTGAGCTTGAAGAAGACCGATAATCACAAAACTTTATAAGGAATATGTTTACAATCTAGGCAAAGCTTAGTAACATCCAGTTTTATTTTCCATTCAAACAAAATCAATGAAAGTATTTATTATTATTTTCTTTTATATCATTTTTCATTTTTTTGTGCAATAGTAGAAAATGAGAGGTGATGAACATAAGACGACATCCTATGCCTTCTGGTCATCATTAACATTAGTGTTATTATAGTTGTTGCTAACTTATTCATATCTAGTCATAAGTATGTATAAAATATTGTTGATTAATTAACGTAATAAAGTGATGAATCGCATTGGCATGTAATGTTTTGTGATGTGATGTATGTACACAAACGTACACACACATACACATATATATATACATGTATGCACGCACGCACGCACATTTATAGTCAATATGCACATACACATACATACACACATACATACTTACATACACACATACATACACACACATACATACACATACATACATACATACATACATACATACATACAGAGAGAAAGATACATACAGAGAGATACTCATACCTTGGTAATTATAATATGAGAAATGTTTTTATTTAGGTAAAGGGGGGAACTGAACAGTAGAAAACATATCTTTATTCAGTCAATAAAGAGGTTGAATATTCAGCTGTAAGAAAAACTAGCCAAGGAAAGAAAACGTAACAGAAATATTAGTTTTATTCAACCACAAAATATCAAATCAAATTAAATCAGGCCATTGTCTGTAATGAGTCCAAAAGTTGAAGTTTCATATAAAAGGTCATTGGTACTGAAAGATTCAATTTGGTTCATAGAACCAGGTTATTGCAAGGAATATTACTCTGGTATTTGAGCCTTCGATTACTAAGACAGATACAAACTAAAACTATTGTGCAACGTGTTTATACAACAGTGATAAGTTATTGAATGGACATCGGTCTAATTATAGTCTCAGTGGGAGGTGTCTCTGAAAACTAGTTTATTTAGAGTTCCATAAACTTGAAGTGCTGTTTTGGTACTTCCAATGTTTACACTATGTTGATCACCGGGTGATTAGGATCGTACAACACAGGTCAAGAGGAACTGCTATCACCCACTTGTGTACTCGACCATATTGAAGAACAATTAGATTTAGTTTGCATCTATCTAGTAGTAAACCAAAGGCTGGATTACCAGCGTCGTAAGTATGAACCCAAAGTCCATGAACAATTATTCTCTCTCACATGGCATCACAGTGTTGTGTTCTTTGTGATACTACCCTTGTCATTGACTTTGCAGTAGCTTTGCAGTAACGCCATCTCATCTGCATCAAGTTTATTATCATCAGAGCAACACTGTGATGATACTGGGGCCAATTTTCTTGACGATCTCTCCCAAACTTGACCTTTACTTTCATGACATAAAGACTTGGACTTCTGTGCGTGGCAGTCTGTCTTACAGTTGCTTGCGATCACTTCATTCAATTCACTACCACTAACAGTGTTTCTGTGACACCTACTACCAAGGTTGGTACTTGGTGCACAATTTTCTGCCTGTTTTGAAACACTGGAATTTTCTGCCTGAGGGTTTGGAACAGTGTCATCTTGTTTTGATGTGAATTGTAGAAGTGGGAATTTCTTTACTTGCTGATTTTGAACAAGATCTTTCAGCTCTGTTTTTATCTTCATTTTTTTATCTAAAAAGAAAATACAATACAATATGAATTCAAACACAATCTGATGATGTTTTACACAAATACTGTAAATCACACAATTTTGAAATAGGGCTATAGGCGTCACAAAATGTGTGTATGTATGGTTGGGTGCATGTATGTGTGTCTAAACGCCTTGAGATTTGGTGGAAACATTACCGTGGGTGTGTAGATGAAAAAATTGTTCGAATGAAAGTTATGGAATCGATCAGTGGTTTTTAAGTTATGTTATCTACATACATTTGAATACTCCATGGTGACGACAAGCTGATTGGACAATTATGTGTTGAGATTTTCAAACCTTATTAACAGCGTCTTGCAATTCTAGTTACAAGCTTATGGTATGAGAGATTGAACAGAATATACCATAAGCCTTGTAAACAGACTAAGTGAAATGTCTTACACTGTGTAAATGGATGATTTGAAATATTGGTTGATTTCTTCTGAGTGTATAAGTGTATCCATTCTGTAATAACAGACGTAGCCCATCCACTTGTCTTCACTTCACACTTATCTATTTGTATATGACACTGTGATCTATTGTATACCAAGCTGGTTTGTCTTTCCAGTTTGGCAATCCCTCTTTCATGCTGTAAAAGAGAAGAATTGTGGATTACCATATACAATTGGTTTGTTGCTCTAACACAATTTACTACACTTATGTTGATTATCACTTGATAGTATTTCACTTATATTCACTTAAGATGCCATAGACTTTTCATGCAAAAGACTCCCTAGGCAAAGGACTTTTCATGCAAAAGACTCCCTAGGCCAATGACTTTTCTACTACAGCGTAGGACCTTACCTACTACAATTATCAACTTTAACTTGAAAGAAATAATAAAAAAATCTGATGAACCCTATTTTTCCTTATCCACTCATTATGTATATATTGACAAATGAATATCAAGAAGATTTTCAAAAACAAATTTGTCACAGGACAATAGTGGGGAAAAACGTTTGCTAAAAAACTCAAGACAAACAATTGTTTTCAGGGTATGAGCTAAAAAAATGTTTGTGCTGCAAGTGTAGAAACTATCCCAAGTACATGTGTCTCTGTGAAGATTAAATTCATTTATTTACTTTCCTTGTTTGTAACAGGTTCTGTTTGTAAAAGCTTGCCTGTCATCGGTTGCAATATCCACTGCACTACTTCTCAGAAAATCCCTACAGTCTATACTTACTGTTATATTGCAACCTGACATGTCGAGGAACTGTAAATATTTGAATACCAGTAAATAACCAACACAGCGATCTGATAGCTTGGGATTACCTAGTATGTAAGTAGATTTGTAGTTAGTATCAAAACAAAGTTAGAAATGAACAGAATCTGATAAGTGTAGATTCTTGTAAATGACAGCCTACATTCCATATACAGACAGAGACAAATCACTGAGTGTCTACAATCACTGGCGCATGGCCTGAGGTTCACAGTGTGGAATCTTTTACAAAACAAGTATCAGAACTCTGAATTATCAAAAAAAGTGAAAACCTGGAACAAGGTATTCTTATTCAGTGTAAGATTATAACATTTCAACCTATTTACTCATCATAGTCCTGATCATTACTGGGACAAGCCATTAGCCAAGCAAGTGGACTTGTTATCAAAGAGTACCAATATTTACACATGTGATGATGGGCTCTTACATAACACACGTAAACAGCTGTAAAACATTTTATTACGCACCGCATCGAACAATTCGAATTACCGATAGCTTGCTTGATTAATGCTCATTTTGAGTTGAAATCCCACAACTTTAATGTAAGCGAAGAATGTGTGACTTAATTTCATCGTGTAACCTTTTCTCTAATAACAAAAATCAGTATAATTCAAAAGTGTAGTTCACAGCGTAAGATCATTTCTAAGGAGTGAGTCAATTGAGGCAAACCTTATCTCCGTCTTATATCAGTTGTTATCAATTTATCAGGCTATTATAAGTAACGCTACAAACAGCTTTAGAGATGCAAACAACTTTTATGACACCCGTTTTCGCCAGGCAAGCCCGCGGGTTTGTTGCACTTGGACCGCTAATGGTTTGTGACTGTCATGTGACATTCTCCAATTATCTTTTAAGGGGTGCACCACTACTCCAGGAAATAGAGAACGCGCATTTTCATAAAACTACAGGTTCTGGAGAGTCATTTCATGATTTTACATCACCTACAGTTTTCAGAGAGACATCAAATTCATCTAGTGTCTTTATATGCATGCCTCCTAAACTTCTATACTAGTACAGTTGTCCTCTGGCATTGGTAGTACACTTAACTTTATAGTAGGGATTTGCTCAAGCTATTTTTAATATTTACAATAAATTATGCAATCAGAAAATTCATAATTTATGATTTACCTGGTTTGAGTTCAGTCAATTGCAAGTGATAGTTTAGTATGCTTCAAAAAATACAATACATGTAAGTGTGAATATGAAGCAAAAATTATGCAGATGAAAGAATAAACTCAGCCTATGCCCCCCCCCCCCTTAATGCAGTTATGTATACAATGTTAATACTAGCAAGGATCTAAAACCATAACCTATATGGTAGCAAACAGAGGTTTGGAGCATCATATTGATGCTGCAAACATTACAGATAGTCAAAGTATACTTACAGGAAAGATTCAAGTGTGTTAGATTTGAGGGACCAGTACCAAAGACTCGTAATTTAGTTGTCATCTTCCTTATACCCACATCAGATAAACTGTTCTCACTCAGGTTGAGAGTTTCTAAACTGCAGTATAGATACAGCAAAGAATCATTCATCTTGAAGTGATTATGAAAGATATGACATATTACTACTACAGACAACAGCAAGTATTAGGTTTTGTAACACTGGTCTGCATTCTAAATAAGCTCACTGAGGGGTTCATGAACTCAGTTACAGCTAGGACATTACCCGGTGATGCATTCATTTAAGTGAACAAATGTAGGAAATAAATCATGAACAATATCTGAATCACAATGAGATTAGAACTGTGCAACATTAAGTATTATAGTTGCAGGACTGCCAGTACTATATTGTAGTAATACATAAAGGTGATGCTTGCATAGGTCTGTAAGTGAGAACTGCAGCTTAAGATCACTATTGTACCATCTAGAATGACGTACTTGTGCATTTTATGTTTGCATCATGGATAACTGTCTTCCAGATGTTCACCTCAATTATTAACAATATCTGCATTTACTTACTGTATTTCAATTTAATAATGAAATAATGACTATCATTTTAAAATAAAAATCTTTTGAAAGATCTTTACCAAAGTTTCAGAACCTGGAAAGGTGGGGGGGGGGGGGGATATATCAAATTCAGATAAGATAGATTTCCAACCTTTGTAACAAAATTTTGGAGGGAAACAGGTTTTGTAGTCAGTTTGGTGGCAAACCCTTGCAAAATATGTGGGCACCATTCTATCAAATTTTCAACTTACATCTCTTACGATGTATCAATAACACAACATCGCAAGCATAAATCTCTGCAACTTCAGTGAACATTTAAAGGTTTACATTGCAACTGAGATTATCAAACCTCCCTCTTTCTTTCTTTCTATAATCACCTTGGTATACTGCCAATATGGAGTAGAAACTCGTGGTCATCACCAAGTTCACATCTGCTAACATCAAGCTTGATAATTGAGTTGAATTGAAGCAAGAGATGCAGGCACTGATTGAGTGCAAGGTATCGTCCTGACAGATTTAACCCATCCAGTACATCTTGGTTGTATGCCTCACAAAACAGTTGCAGTGCCCTCACTTGTCTTGATCCATCAAGGAACACTTTGTGCTTCTGTGTCAGCTCAAATAATGGTTTGCCTATAACATCAGGGAAATCCACCAGTGATTCTACCAATTCAATATGTCTAGCAACAAAGTCCATTGCCAGGAATTGGAGTGACTTTGGTCCTTCTGTATTGCATGGTTGTTTGAATGACATTTGATTTAGTGATGTGTGTGTTTCGGCTGCTGTACAATTTCTATACACTTTACTCCTACGTCGTTTGACTGATGACTGGGACTGAAAACTTACTTCTGACACATGGTACAATCTGCCTTTCTCATTAACATATACCTGTCCAGTTTCACCTGTGTCTTCCGAGTTGCTAATCATGGTTATGCTATAGTCTTTATTACCAAACACAGATCACTCCTGAAATTAAAAAATCATTATAATGATGTGAGCTTATAATATTATTATTAATATATTACATTTTGTATTTTATGTTTTTGTTCGTATGTTTCATTGCTAATTGACCCTTATGTACTTTTACATTGTTTATGCCGTGGAGGTACACGTCTCCAGTGGTTATGTACACTACACTACACTACACTACATGAGTACTACACTACACTGCACTCCCAGGACTACACTACACTACACTACACTAAATAGTAGTCCTGCTTGCAGACGGAGGAAGTCCCTTCCGCGAACGAAACGTGTGCACCGTCTGCAATCAGGACTACTTTACATACACTGCTCACTAGACAGTACTGCAACGGTATGTTCCTACACTGGGTCTTTCTCACCAGGGCCGGGAGCCCTTGGGACATCATATGTCAGCCCGACTTACTCCGTCCAGCAGACGAACGTAGTTTGTGCATTGTGTACGCATCGTCGCAAACTACAGCCTCTTTTACGGCACCTATGTTTTTTTACACATCACTACAAAAAACACAACATCCTGGTATTTGAATTCCGCTTCATGCCCTCCGACCAATCACACGAGCTCTAACGCCGGTACGGTATAGACTTACGTCACGTGATTGTCTCAACGGAAGTTCGCATCGAATTTGTGCACTGAAAGGAAATTTGTTGCCATAATCTTTGCCCATAATGGTTGTAAAACATTGCTATTAAAGGCTGTACTACATATATAAAAATAAAGGTCATTTAGGAAAAGATGTTTGTGCGTATGTCTGTAAGGTACGCCGTGACGGGGCGCCCTCAACCATCGGCCAACCCCTAACACATCACTACAAAAGAGAGGAGGTCGGTGAGGGCGAAACGTCACGACGTATCTTACAGTCTACTAGTTAGCAGATCCATTCTCAAGCAAAACTTATACCGAAGTGTAAGCTAAATTTATAAAAAGAAACATTCTACTGGCTATCTCCTGACTACTATACTGCACGGATTCGAACATCGCATTGATATACATGCCCTATAATTTATAAATGAAACGTTCACACTATTGATTGTCTGTTTGCTCTATTTTGCGTTTTCTATCCAGCCCGGCCACATGCAATCTGATTAGAATCTGATGTTAGATAGGCTGGTTTTCTTGTATTTACCTTTATTCCATCGTTATTGCGTCTTTTACGTGAGTTTTGTTTTCCTGGGCGAACGCCTTTTCACCTGCAAAATGCACCCAGGTTGACTGAGAAGAAACGAGCAATCAGCAATGAAGGTGACGCCAACAGAGGGAAGAGACTTAAAGATATGGATACATATCAGTTAAGAGAATCTCTGAAGAGAGAACAAAGGCTGAGAAAAAATGCAGAGGCAAGAAAGAAAGTACTCAGACAACAATTAGAAGATATTGTTTTTTGATAGTGATGGGTATAGAAAAAAAACAACATATCCAGTATACCCCCATGAGTATCTGTTTTATTTGCTGGTTTATTTAATTATTTTATTTGTCCCTATACTTGTCGTTCGTTTGCTTGTTCATTTGTCATTTATTTATTTATTTATTTATTTATTTATTTATTTATTTATTTATTTATTTATTTATTTATTTATTTATTTATTTATTTGTTTTGTTTTGTTTTGTTTTGTTTTGTTTTGTTTTGTTTGTCACACGGTTCCTGGGTCCCCTGTGGTAGATGTTGTCAGATGTTGTTAGTTTTTGCCGTAGACAGCGCCATCATTGATCAAGTACGATTCCACTTTGTTTTTTATACAGCCTAATATCTGCGACTTTCATGGTGATGGATCACTTCGTCCCAATTTCAAGTCATCCCAGTTCAATTCGCCCCAATTTCAACTTGTCCCTGTGTCAGCTTACCCCAATTTCAACTCGGGAATGATAGCCAATTGCAATGCTTTGAAACAGGAATGACAGCATTTACAGTATGTAAACAGTGGAATGAAACATTTTTCTACACAATATTCAGTTAGTTGAATGACACTCTCTATACTAAACATTAGGATTAAACAAGTGGAATGACAGCCGCCACTCTATAACATATGCTGGCGACTGTCATTTCATTTGTTTAACAGTGTAGAAGGTGTTATTCAACTTCCTAAATGTAGAGAAAAGGGTGCCATTCCATCGTTTACATACTGTAAATGCTGTAATTGGTTTTCTGTCATTCGGGTTGTCATTCGTACATACATTCGCTATTGACTCCCAATATTTATTTTCATTTTGGTGGAATACTGGTTGAGGGCGCTGTTTGGTCCAAACAGCAAATCTCGTGTCCAAGATATTATCACTCATCCATATATTTTTTTAAAAACCCATTACATGTAGTGGTTGCAATACATACTCTTCTGCTGCACTACAGTGATGATTGTATTGTGCACACAAAAAAAACACTATGCCCCCCCCCTCACCTGCGCGTGTTGCCGTGCGCGCACACACACGCACGGACGGACGTACTCACTCACTCACACTAGTACTAATATACATGTTCCATCTGAGAAACATAGACTGCTCTGAATAGAGATATGTAAAGTCAACTACAATAAACATGTATTTTATTTACAATGGCAGTTGTATCAACTAGTCTACTTGACGAAGAGTGAGTCGACAACTAAAAAGGTTTAAATCTAAACGGTATCAGGCAATCTGATTAAAATCCGATGTAGTACATTGGGTATCGGTGTGGCAACTAATTATCAAGCCTATATAAAAAAAAAAACATGTAAATTATAAAATCATTATAAAAGTGTGACTACTTTGGAATGAGTAAGTTTCTCGTCTAAGATGAAACAAATAAACATAGTACAAATTCAAGAATTAAAAAAATCCATAGTTCTACAATATTGTATAAAGCGAAACAGATTAATGATTGAACATGGTGATCTTGTGCAAAGGAGAAATTCATTCAAGAAAACTATATGTATTTAAACATGTGTCTTGCATATTCAATAAAACTTTTTCTAGCATGTCTACCAATTTCAAATGTAATTGGTCCACCACCAAACATGAACATTCCGTGAAATCCGTCGTGGAAATGGTCCCATTTCACAGTAACATTGTTTTCTTCGAGTCTCTGCATGTATAAAATACCATCATCCCGTAACATGTCGAAACCGGCAGTAAGAATGTACGCTGGTGGAACCGTAGCAAGTTCATGGTCTTCTGCCATGAGAGGTGCAAAAGACGGACTCGTTATCACCCTGAATAGTTTATATGGCACATCCTCTGTTTCATTTTTTCTCGGTGGAGGTTTGTGCTCTGTTTTTTGAAACATGCTCGGCACGTTTTCGTGATCCATATGATCTAAGATGTGCACCTTCTCCGAGCTCTTCACACGGTTGTAGGCCCTCCCGTCGAGGAGGACTTGAGTCATTGAGTCGTTACCCATTGCGTAGTTGGAAAAGAACCACGCACACTGTTCACGACCAGCAAGAATTCCTGTTGTGGCTTGCTCATTTGACATGTAAGAAGGCAAAGTGAAGTCTATAGCCTGCAAAGCGGGGTAAATCAGGGCCTGGAATCTTAGAGGTGGGAGATTGTAATCCTTGGATAGCTTGAGGGCCACTGCTGCTGCTAAATTGCCACCAGCGCTGTCACCAGCAACTGCTACATTCATTGCATCTATGTGATGTTTTTCTGCATTATTCAGTATATATCTCGTTACTCTTGCACAGTCTTTGAAAGCAGTCGGATACTTATGTTCAGGTGCTCTTCGATAACTGAAAATGGTAAAAGGGATCATTACAAAAGTTCATGAACAAATGTTTTTCTTTCTTTCTTTCTTTCTTTCGTTCGTTCGTGAATTCGTTCGTTCGTTCGTTCGTATGTACGTACGTACCTACCTACATACATACATACATACATACATACATACATACATACATACATACATACATACATACATACTGTTTACATACATACATACATACATACATACATACATACATACATACATACATACATACATACATACATAATATATACATACATACATACACATACATACATACATACATACATACATACATACATACATACATACATACATACATACATACATACATTATGTATTAAATACAAGACAATCAATATACTTACTCCACGGACACAATGAACACTTTCAGTTTCCTGGCTATGTTCATCATTGTTTCATCGTATGTTTCTGAGAATGGGTGAAAAAGAACATCATTCAGTTTATGTATAATAAATTACTACACTATGACAGTTCTAGCCCTTTCACAGTTTCTTCGTGTATCAAAATGATGTGTTGGCCGGTCATGATGACGATAATGATGATGGTGTGTGTGTTACCATGGTTACCAATTTGTTAATGTTGTCAGACTATTTTTATGTCAGTAGTAGTAATACAGACGGATTCTCTATACGTCCACGGACAGAGGCGCTGACACGTGTATGATTTACCTATAGATCCACCACCATGGGAAGGTTAACTAAATGACAACTGTATGATTTACCTATAGATCCAAACATAAATCCACCACCATGGAAGTATAATAAGGCAGGCATATAGTCTTCCTTCTTCTTCACTGGTTCGTACACACGAACTCTGACATGGTCAAAAATGGTGAAATAGGCTTGAATTGTTTTATGTGGTTCCTGAAGACCTAGGATACCGCTATCGTAGACTCTGCGAAGCATTTGAGGCTCTGTACCAAATCCTAGAAACGCTCCGGCTTTGGCCTGATCCCAACGTGAAGAAAATATGAAAACGTTTACAAATGATACATTTTAATTCCTAACTTGCACCAATAGAGCTATTACGTTCTATCTGATGTCAACGATAGCTATACAATAACATCATATTGTATACAAAGTTATGTCTGTATCATTACTATCCTATTTCATTTATTTATTTCATTTTGCCCACTTTATGTAGAAAAGCAAAACAAAGCGTCAATGTGACTAAAATATTAATATTTACTTTTGCGCAACAATTTAGAGGAAAGGAAATTTTACACGTTTTAACTCTCCTTTGTCCTTTCTTCTTGGCAGATTTTATTACTACAGTGTAAACTTGTGCAAGGGTGTATGTATTGAATGTCGTTTTATCAAATGCATCGGTCTTTATCACCTGCAGTTATTAAGCCCGCCAGTGGCTAAAAGGGAGCGGCCGGTACTGTCATCTACAAGAATTTACCAGCGAGAAGAGTTATTCCATATTCGCACTAATTTGTTTTGGCGCAAATATTTTAGAGCTAAAATACAACTATTCACAGTATTGAACTCTAATTAGACAATCACGCCTCGTTTCAATAATCATTAATTTTATGATAACCACAATAATTACGCATGCAGTTTTCATGGCCATGCCTTATTGTAATTGTGAAAAGGTAACTTTAATTATTAACTTTTCGTGTACAGACTAAAATCCATTGTGCCTGATTACTTATTAACTAGGACGCCATATTTGTCAGGATGGTTTACATTTCACACATTCTTGCATCGCGATGAATAAAATAACTTAACAAAGATAATGGCACTGAGATAGTGACAAATTTTAAACTCAATTCCATTGAATCAACCGACTCACTAGCGTCGATAATTTCTGTACATGACAAGCTTCTGAAAGGATATCTAGACGTGGAGAACCACTTTATACGCTAGCACATTTTATGTTAAAGAATAACGTACTGGTTTGTTTGTTGTTCATGGTATTGACACAAATATGACTGCTTATATTTCGCAAAATTAACTTCAATCATGGTTTATCTCAGACTGGCACTTTTAACACAGTGATTTGTTTCATATGCATATAGGTTTATCATATCTGCACATATCTTCCTGAGTAATGTTCACCTCCAGACGCGTATCTGATTTGATTCAAGCATGTTATTCATTGATTGTGAGCCGTCATTACATCCGTCCATTACATGAGTATTAAATTTTTTTGACGGGCTTGGTACCAAAACTTAATTCGCCTGTTTCACTGCTCAAATCCGATCATCAAGACTCGAACATAGCCTGTTTCGGATTATATCCAAGTCAGTTGATAGGAATGTATAAGTCTATCTGATAATAACGGAGGAATAATGCTTACACGGTCACATCCAACTAGTGGTTATATGTGACTAATATTAATCGACCTAGCTATACAGTGACTTACCACGTGCCGTAGTGCTCTCAAACCAGCGTCTACCAACCTCAACTTGTGTGGATCCGCGATTCCATTCGGCATTGGAGCATAGATGAAATATAAAAGCACGCCGAGGAAGACAACGAAAACGGCAGCCAACGTACGCATTGTATCAATTCTTTATACTATCATACACGTGTTACAGGTGTGAGTATAATGACCTCATACAAGTAAACAAATTTCCAACGGTACTATGCCCTCTGTGGTAGTTTTCAGTAAAAGTTTTCTCTTTCGTTATGCATATATATCACCATCAACAAGGTTTGATGTGTTGACTTCTGCGTTACGTGTACCAATTGAGCGTACGTATCTGATGAAGTTTGCCGACAAAATATATGAAAACGGTATGATAGTTATAATTGATCAATACTATATAGACCTGGGCACCATATGCAAATCACTCAGTTGGTTAGTGGTACGGAGCCCTTTCCCTGGACCCTGTCTAGAGTCTGGAGATTTGAGCACCTCGGGGTCACGAGAAAATGAGCTTATCGCTATTATTAAAGTGTATTCCATCTTTCGTTTCCCCTCCGCCCCCCCCCCTTTCCTTTTTTGTAAAAATGGCAATGGCTGGGAAATCAAAGTATTGCGATCTATCGATATATATACCCATAGAAGTAACAAGCTAAGTGATCGGAGCCTCCACCCCAACTACTATTTTCAATGACAGAAGTATCAGAATGATACAAACCCATACTGTGTCAATTTGATAAGAGAAATTATTGCACAAAAAAAATGACACTTTTGGAAAATGGTGTCTGAATGAATGAAACGAAGTGATGAAGCCAAGTCCATTTTGAACAACTTATATTATGCACACAATGAATGTAATTTTATTATTTCATGTTACCGTAAGACTACATTCGATAACCACATCTGATGTAACAATGAATCTGAGCAATATATAACAAAGGCAAAATGGTACTGAGAAAGTTAACGAACTATAACTTATAAGCAGCAGCGTCAGGATGCGAGAACGCTTGCGTATGGGTCAACTAGAACACGTTGTTTTTTACTCGAGGCATTTCTGTTTGACTGTCAGTGGCAAACTTATATCATTAACAGACAATTTCAAGTTAACTTCAAAATAAGACATGTTTCTGTGCTGTGGTTCAAGGGTGAACATTTGAATAAGGGTGAGGTATACCAAGATTTTAGCAGAAAACGACCTCTGACCTGGGGATGTTTTGGCGGGAAATTGAAAGTAACACAATACAAAAGAAAAGTTACAAGTTCAAAAAAAATGCTAGTCCGCGGACTCCAACTTTATTGCATGGGAGAATATTTACATTATCATTCTGCATTTAAAGTTCAAATTTCTTCTTCGCATAAGCTATAAACTTTTCACGGGCTTCTTTTCCGGCTTCATATGATTCACCGAGGCTGAAAATTCCATGGAAACCAGATTCGATGTGGTCCCACTTAACTTCGACCCCAGCTTTCTTCAGTCGTCGTGCGTATAGTATCCCATCATCCCTCAGTACATCAAACTCACACGTCATAATGTAAGTATCAGCTAATCCTTGCAGGTCTTTTCTCATAAGAGGCATAAAAGTTGGATTAATGAAAGTCTTGAACAGTTTTTGAGGTATTGGATGGCCTTCGTCGCTGTATGATGTATTGACTTTGGATTCTCGTTGCTTAAACTTTTGTGGTACATGAGAAGCGTTTATATAGGATAATACATAGGCCTTATCCGTCGTTTCCACGTGTCTCAGTAGCTCCCCTCCTAACACGATTTCAGCATTTTTCGGATCAACACTTCCGAGGGCGTAATTAAGACGGAACCCAATCGCTGTTTTCCGATCGTGTGAGCCATAGAGAACCCGATGGTTTTGTAAATAAGACGGCAAGTTAAAATCCAATGATTGCAAGACTGGATAGATCAGACCTTGGAACTTTAATTTCGGTATTTCCTCTGCACGAGAGAGAAGGTGGAGCTTCTGGGCCACCACAGCTGCTAGATTGCCACCGGCGCTGTCGCCCGCTACGGCGATATTGTTAGCGTCAATGTTGTAGTTCCATGGACGTTGTAGAATTGTCTTCGTCACGATAAAACAATCCTGTAGAGGTATTGGAAAGGGGTTCTCTGGTGCCAAACGGTAACTGTAAGTAAAACGGAGATTTTAGACCAGTTGACATTTTGAATAGTAAAAGTACAAAACTTAACTGAAATACTGTACACTGCAATGATATATATAATTGTATAAATTGTATATTGTACGCACACATATGCATACAAATTATACACATGTACATACATTTGTATCATATGTACACACCTCGTCAAACACATCACATGCACCCATACATACATACATACATACAAACAAACAAACAAACAAACAAACAGAAACTAAACATCACAGCACCCCCAACACCACCCCATCTCACACACAAACAAACATACATACATACTACATACATACACACACACACACACACACATACATACATACATACATACATACATACATACATACATACATACATACATACACACATACACACATACATACATACATACATACATACATACATACATACATACATACATACATACATACATGTAGACACACACACACACAAACTCGGAGACACATGCGATTATATACATATATACGAACCAAAACTGAAAATATAAATTACACTTATGGAGACAAAAAGATGCATGTTGCAAAAAAATAGTTTCTCTTAAAAAATGTAAAACTCACCCAACTGATATAATTTTTATTTTCAAAGTAGTCGCCAGAAAACGGGTCGTTTCGTCATAGGAATCTAGGAGAAATAACATTTAGAACTGATCATGGTAAATGTATCTAGTGACTCTCAAAAGAAAATCAGTTATTGTTTTCATCATGCAAAGCACATAATATTTGGAGAGTAAAACAGGAAGACGAAGCGATATAATAATCATATATACATTCTGTAATGTATCATTTGTAGACGTGGAAGGTACAATCATGTACTAGTAATAGTATATACGATATGACGACTGTTGGAATACATTGTCGACATCCTCTATCTTGGAAAGCAAATGCTTGAAATTTATTACAACATCGTAGAATAAAGTTGATGATCGATTTTCTTGTTAATGACTCGTTAAAAGAAGAATGTAATATTCTGAAGGAATTGTTTCATGCTTTGATACCAATGGCAAACTTTTTAATCGTTTTATGATATATTCATTGAATCCCAACAATGGAATGGGGTGTCGATAATTGAGGGATGCCAATTAAAGGGGAGCGTCACTGAAGGGAATAGATTTCTCAAAAACTTTGGGTTCTGGAAGGCCGTTTCATGATTCAAATCACATAAATTTGTGCGATTGCCAAGACTACCAAACCGAAACTCTATTTCACCTTTACTATTCGCACACTGGTCTACCGTTGCCTCGCGAGGGACGATCGCACACAGTCATACAAGCTCAATATATAAGCGAACTTCGTTCGTTTAGGATGAGGGGTCTGGCTTCAATACGATTGCTGAACTTCGTTTTCGAACTTCTAACCAAATTTCGAAAGCGTTCACGCCTTCAGTATATAACAGGTTCTGTACGTATTTACTACTGAGATGTAATGTTGATAAGTTGATTAAAATTGACATCTAATGTGATATACAGTGCTGGGTTTCAGGTAGCACTTTGATGTGTTGACGATCATCCCAGTAAATAGGTAATTCATAAGGTTGGAAATTCATGTTTACAATGTTTGTACATTGCACCGTACGACCGGTATATATTTTAGTTTAGTTTAGCTATATAATAGCTGTCACACCGCTATATTTCATAGCGGTATGTCCTCTATATATTTTGCATCATGTTTTACATGATATATAAACTGTGATGTCACACTTGTTTAGGGGTTTTGTCCTAAACGAACCATGTTCGCTTATTGAGGTTGTGCGATCGTCCCTAAGACTTGGCAGATATACATATTTATTAGATGCATACTGAATATTCATGACTATTTATCTAAGGTAACAAGCACTTAGAAGACTCACGCAGTGCTTAGATACTGACTTGTTATTAATTTCTAAGATGGTGCACCTGGTACTTAATCATTTTTTTTTCAGTCGTTTTTTTCTCGCGCCATTGATTATTGTTAAACATCTGTCAACGAATTTCTAAAAACAATTTACATGTGCTTTATCCAACGATAATTATTGAATAGGTCCATTTGGACAAACTTTTCACAGTAAAAAAATCAAACTTTGAATGAGTGGCTGAAATCAGACCGCCACCCACATCATCAGTACAGGACCCCGTATATGGCGACCCGGTCGGTACTTCCTGTGGTTTCATACGTACCGATACTTCCCATAACCATTCCACCGCCATGAAGGTAAATGATAGCAGGTAGTCGTGCAGAGTCGGCCGTACTAGGTTCATACACACGTACGGGTACATTTGCTATCTTGGTATCATAGGATCTAACCTCATCAGCAGTATCTTCCTTATCTCTCCGTTGTGCCCTCTCAAATAGATATCTTGTCACACCAATTTCAGTACCCCACTCCATGTATTCAATAAAAGTTGCCTAAAATATAAACATTAATTTTTAGAGATTAAAATAAGCAAGAGCAAGGTACACAGGATGTTAAATGTATACAATTAATTATATTCATCTCATGAATACTACTGGTGACAGGGTGATGTTTATCAAATAGACATCCCCGAATTTCTGGCTTGCGAAATAGATAATGAGAGAGAGAGAGAGAGAGAGAGAGAGAGAGAGAGAGAGAGAGAGAGAGAGAGAGAGAGAGAGAGAGAGAGAGAGAGAGAGAGAGAGAGAGAGAGAGAGAGAGAGAGAGAGAGAGAGAGAGAGAGAGAGAGAGAGAGAGAGAGAGAGAGAGAGAGAGAGAGAGAGAGAGAGAGAGAGAGAGAGAGAGAGAGTTTATGGTTAACAAGCCTTGAGTGCCCACGACGACAAAAAATACAGTCGCATGAAGAGACACATCTCAGACCGATTCGGGACATGTCAGAAGATGACATTGAAATAAACTGACAAATAATTAATGAGATACTGGTACATGACAGTAATACTAGTACTGGCATTACCGGTGTTTGTAATATGGTGAACATTTACTAATTCAGTTAACTATACAAAATAGATTACACATTGCAAAGGAAGTCATGATGTCACCAGACGTTGTGCTGATTTCATGGATACGCGTCCCTAGATACGGAACTCAAATCGTCTTTCTACTGCAACCACTCCCTGGTGGAGTGATAAGCAATCGGTAACTTGTTATCGGCATAATTGTGAACTGAGTTCAAACACCACACTCATTTCTGACGAAATGTACTAGAAAACTGAAATAAAACATGTCATGATTGGCTTGATTGTTCCAAGAGCATAATTTATAATTTATTCATTCAACAAAGACAGTTAAATTATGGGATGGAAATACAAGAAATAATAATAATTGTAAAAAAAAAAGAATTACACACGCGAACATACGCAGACACTATTTAACTCGGATAGCACCATAAGGTGATATATTGAACTTTGCGACAGTACGTAATTTCGGATTGGTCACTAAAATTGTACACAATCCTTTGTTTATTAACAATGACCAGGTAAAATCTGACAATATATTGGGACAACCGCATAGTATTATTGACCTTTGACCCGACAACGCGACAACTAGTAGTAGTACACTCACCATGTGTTTTCCCGTTCTGGCTGCAGCATTTAGAAATGTGACCTTCATTGGGTTAGAAATACCTGATGGCATCGGAGTGTATAAATAGAAGGCAGTCAGAGCTAGAGCAATCTTCCACGTAACGTTCCAAATAAACCCCATGGTGTACAGAAATCCTACGTACCGAGAGGCTGGTCAAACACAAGTTTTGATAACGATGCGCAGCTCTAAATGTAAAAGACGGATATGATATACAGACAGATATACGGATGTTGACCTTTGCACTGTGAACTCTTCACTCTGTGTCAATATTACACTGACATCGCACGCAATGGAGAGATATTTCAAACAGGCACGCACAGCTATGCAAATGTTCTTGTAAGTAATTTTGGTCGATCACAAACTCTTAAAAGTACTGCACTGGCATTGGAACAAAACTATTCTCCAACAGGCAATTAAATATAGGTGTAAGAAATGTATTTTATTTCAGTAGCCATGAAAAAGTATTACAAACAGAAAGGGGAAAGAAACGGGGATGGGTAAACTCAAAATTTAACAAAAAGAACAAAAAGATACATGCACAGTATTAGGCAAGTTTATTACATTGGGTTGAAAAGTTCACATTTCTCATTATAAGTATTTAGTTTGTCATTTCTCTTCATAATGAACTACTCTGTACGTTTCATTTTATAGAATGATTATCCATTATATTATCTATAATTCTTTATTCTCTCTTTCCAAGACATTCTTTCAATTCACCTCTTCTCTTGTAAAGCTCTCATCAGTAGTCTGAATGTACAAAAGGAGTGCGTTCTTTGCAATGCACTGGATAAGAGTGGCCCTATTTTTTTATGTTTCTCATTACTTTTTAATGGCAACTATGGGTCGGTCGGTCGATTTAAAAAAAAGTGAAAAACTAAAAAATAATCTTCATGTCTGCTTCTCCTTTCCCTCCTCTCTATCTTCTTTTAATTGGATTCCTGGTAACAAGCCCTTTCCCAACTTCTCTACATAATTGGTATGTTCTCAGCCCCCTACTTCCGTCATGAAAGAAATTCTCTGTTCGTGAACAAGTTAAGTGTCTTCATCGCCGTCATGGCTGTAGATGACGTCGACAGTCCATACACTTAAGCTTTTTTATTTTGATGTCGGAGCTGAAATTTGGGTCTTTCAGTTAATGAGAAACAGAAAAAATAGGGTCGTCACTCTAACAGCTTTTGCCTCAACACAGCACAACATAACACAACACAACAAAAATTTATTAATACTTTTAGGACATTTCACTTTCTGGTAGGAAAACAATCACGATCCGTCGGCTAGCTTGACTTGTGTCCGCACACACCCGAAAGACGACATAGCAGCGATTTCTACTGTTTATATCTTCATGATCTTTCTCCCACCACGTCATCACAATATCCTTTTCACCACTTTGACAATGTCCTCCCTTAGTCGATGGCCAACTTCAAGTCCTCCAACTTTCAAACCCATATACAGCATTGCATGGAACCCGCCTGGTATATCATCAATATTCACTTCTACGCTTGCATTTTTCAGTCTTCTTGCGTAAAGGGTTCCGTCATCCTTCGCAACATCGAACTCTCCAGTCCAAATGTGCGTGTATGGCAATCCAGTGAGATCGTCTGCCAAAAGTGGCGCAAAATATGGATCTAATAATGTACTGAACAGATTTTCTGGAATCTCATCCATGGTCATTTTCATAGTAGTCAATTTTGGTGTAAGCCCAGTTTGTATATCTTCCTTGTTGAGTAACTCGTGGTGAATGTACTTAGCAAAGTGTGTGTGATTAGAATTCTTCATAGTTACAGCTTGAAGAAATTGCCCTTCAAACATGGCATCTACTAGATCACGTGGCCCCTCTCCAATAGCGTAAAGCAACCAATAATAAACCATAACTTTAATGGAGAGTAACCCTTCGAGAACTTTCTCATTTCGTTGATATGACGGCAAAGAAAAATCTAGAGCTTGTAGAAGGGGGTAAATCAGAGCCTGTAATTTCAATTTTGGAGTAATTTTGTTCTCCTTCAGCTGTAAAGCAACGGACGCTGCCAAATTCCCACCAGAACTTTCACCAGATATGCCAACCCTGTTTGCATCCACGTTATATTCGTCTGCATGTTGCAATAGCCATTTAGTTGCTCTGTAGCAGTCGTCTACTGGCCCTGGATAGAAGGTTTCTGGAGCTAGCCTATGCCTGTCAGAGAAGATGATAAGAACTAGATGATAATAGTCACACCGCTGAAGAAACAACCCACACTGTTCAATAACAGCTATTCTTATTATAGTGTCATGATGTCGCTAATATTAGGATTCTTCTTTTTATCATTCTTTTGAGCGAGGTCAGTTTTTACATACATACATACATACATACATACTATACACAGTGTTTTTAAATTTGTCAAGGGTGGGTGCCATGGCGTAAGTAGCTGAAATCATAGACGTCTCTCCAACGTCTCCGGTCAAATCTAGAAGTACCCTTAGGCTATCATTTTAACGGGATTCTCAACCAAAAGTATGGTACACTATTTTGGAAATATTGGCATTACTTGTTTAGTGCCATAGGGAGATCCTCTTGGTGACATTTTAAATAGGAAAAGTTTGTGATTAGAGTGTGGTCCCGACCACTTTTCCGAAGAAAACATAATATTTCCATAACTTACCCTATAGATACAATGGCATACTGTCCCAGCATATCAGTCAAATCAACCATAACTTGATTATAAGCATCTATAAAGTGGGTATGTATATTGTGGTTACTATTAATAAACTACTAACAATAATAATTATGATTAAGGATGGTTCATCATTTTCAAATCAGCGTTTGATAATTCGGTCTAATTTTTGTTAATAGTTGAATGGTCAGTTGATTGATTGATTGATTGATTGATTGATTGATTGATTGATTGATTTACTGATTAACGTATAGAGACAGGCAGATGGGTGGTCATACGATAAACAGTAATGTGTAGTTAGGTGGGTCGATGTGTGGGTGGATGGATTTATACATGGGTGGATGGATCGGGATGGATGAAGGGAGGGACAGACGCGGTAGCGACAGGTGTAAAGAAAGACAGACAGATATCTAGCCAGACAGACAAACAAACAAACATACAGACAGACAGACAGACAGACAAATAAACAGACAGACAGACAGACAAACAAACAAACAGCATTTAGCTATCTTTATGAACAGTTTTATGATGTGCACACTAAATTACCTAAACCCAACGTTGCCCAACCGCCGCCATGGATAAAAACCAAGGCTGGGAATTTATCACCCGTACTTTCCAGCGGTGCATACATTCTTACTAGTACTCCATCGAAATCATGATCAGTAACGTTGATGTGAGGCATTCTTGGTTGTACTAAGTCTACGATCTGTGTAGCTATGTTCATAGCTGGACGATGTATTTGGTACTGCTGTATAACTCCTAAATATTGTAGAATTGTCCCCTGTAGAGAGTATGCATCAATAATAAGTAATAAATTAATAAAAATTAATAATCTTTATTTATACTGGCTAGTTCTTTAAGTATATAAACGCTGTCTCCAAAGAAGTCCAGTGAGGGCCATCCCTCATGGGTTCAGTGTTAATGCAGGGAGAAACCGGAGTACCCAGGGAAAACCTGCGTTGTTCGGTAGAGTCAAACTGATCATGAGCGACACTCTTACTTAGAGCATTGAAAATTTAATCAAACCCCGACTGGGTTCGAACCCCGGCCGCAGTGGTAAGAGGCGAGGCGAGTGGTTTAACCACTCGATTAGGCAATCTTACACGTTTTACGATAATGAAAGATACAAGGTAAAGTTTTCATATCTGAAAGCCATTTATCAGAATTAGGAAATACGATCCGCGAATGTTAGATAAAACGGAAGTTCAAATATGGTACAGTCGTTATATTCTCATGATGTTTAACAGAAGACAAACCTAATGGCCATAAAGTGCCATCCTCACAGACAAATACACGTATTTCCTTAACTTTCAATATCAGAATGAATTATTCAACATATTGGCAAAAGGGCCATATCTTGTAACAAAATCATTTCAAATTTGACAATTAGCCTAATTTCAATTCATTCTATTGCATTTTGAAATTATTTGATGGGCCAGAATATACCACTGATTCCCCATAATTCCATGTTTCCCCTTCAAAATCAGAACTTCACGACCGCAATTCTACCTTGTTTGCTCCCTCCCGCGGCCGATTGCCCCCCCCCCCCCCACTGAAAAATTGTGCAAGAACAGCTTTTTGCAAGAACAGCATCTTTGACTGCACCTGATCATTTCTTTGAAAGCGTCTGCTGTAGGCAGTTTCACCGAACTTATTATAACATATATTTAATTAGCGTCACTACTACGATATGCTGGCCACTCTATATCATCACAACCATACGTGACGTGTGGTTGGATTTGTATTAAACGTTGTATATACTTAGATTATAATGGGATATGACAATTCAATGTTCGTATGAATGGATCCCTTCATTACGAAGGGATTTTAACGAAAAATATTTTTTTTAAATACTCAATGACCAGGATGCTACGTAACTATGTCTTTCTCTTAATACTTGATTCCTAATTGATCAGTATTTTAACGGTTTATTACCTATCTTTAAGTCAATAAAAATCGTTTCTCACTTGGGAAAATGGCAAGGATTGTTACGACATACAATCTACCTTGATATTCACATAATCTAAACACAGTATTACAAATTCATGACAGATATGTGTGCATCTTCACCTACTACAGGTATATCAGCTTGACCTTGACCCGGTCCAACCATCCCTCTTGTACTTACCAAGTTTATTCCCGTTCTAGCTACCCCATTTACGACAGAGACTTTGATTGGGTTAGTAACGCTTGGTGGCAGCGGAGTGTATAGATACATCGCTACTACGACCAACAAGAACTTCCACTTAAAATTCCACAGAGACATTGTGTAGAGTTTGGAATATTCAGCTTTACTCTTTGGACATGAGACCCGTTGTTTCTTTGTTTCTAGTACTCGCCTTGATCTGTTTAGACCACAGTATCAAAGGTTAGGTTTGAACTTAATTAACCAGCTACGCTGACTGATCATGTACGATACGAGTAGATGCGATGTAGTCTTGGTAACCCAGCCTCGAGCTCACCACTGATGGCTCACTCTCTGGCCGAGCGGGAATCTCTCAGTGCTCAATGGAGTGGCTGAAGTCAAAGAGTCTGGGTAACCAAAACCAATGAGAGATGGTTGATCATAATCATCACGAGGTGGCGTTTTTCATTATATAGTTAAAGGTCAAATAACAAATAACTTCATGTTGTTTTAGCGACACGGTAATATCTGACATAAGCATTTGAGGGGTATGACGATTGGTACAGTGGGCGATATAATAAGTTAGCGAATAGAACGTCAACGGATTGTTATATGGCTGAATCCGACCGATCAATCAGGATCATACTTTTTTTAATCGTTTACAATGAAAGAGAAATACACGTAGGTCAGCAAGATAGTGATTTTTGCATTTCTTCAAATTAAACAAGTTGTTCTCTCAGAAATATGGCCATGGGTTAGTGATAATATATGCTTAAAATCAATTTATTTCTTTACTTCGAAGAACAGCGATATATATATAGTCATTGGTCAATTAGCGATTCAATGAAAATTAATTAAAAAAATAAATAAACCAGTGCTCCAAACGTTAGCTGCTGACAACTCTGTCGAAGATGCCTGTTTTTTCGGCAGTTTAAGGTGGTCTGTAACACTGCAGGCCCATGATGAAGACTAAGTTTAGTTCGGCCCTTGGTGGCGCTATACAGGTCGTTATTAGGGAACGCCGTGAAAACAATTCTGTAAACGATCAACAGGCGCGATTTGTAAGCCTTTATTGAAAGCAATTTTATCTTGCCTTTACTCGAGGATTAGAAATATTTAAACAATAATGTACGCCCTCCCAGCCCATAATGGACGAAAGCAAACTTTGAACGACATAATGGGCGAGGCGACAGCCGAACCCATTATCGAGTGCAAAGTTTGCTTTTATTGTTATTATTTTATAGTTTTGCCAATTCCAGTGAATTTGTAGACCGAGAAACGCAAAACAACGTATAATATACACAGCGCTGAACATCGTCGGCCATGTTCGGCCCGGAAGCTGAATACTAATCATAGCGACACACGTACGTACACGTACATACACATATACACTTCAATGAACTGCTGTGAACACAAATTTGTTTCATTTTAATTTCAATCAAAAAATTCTTATGGTGTTTACCCCATAATTTCCCTGTTCTTAAATACCCACACCGTTATTGCCTTACGGACATAAGCGTGTATTGTTATGCTCGTTCCGGGGCCGCGATGCCCAATAACGGAGTACATTATCAGTAATAATGTACAGCGATGACGTCACAAAATTCACTGGAACTGGTAATGCTATAATATAATACTTAATAATGGAAAAGTACACAATCTATATCGATCCCATATTAAGGGAATTATTGCTAGTGGATCCACGTTGTGTTTAGAGGTTTTTCGTGAAAAGGTAACTCATTTATCTTACTGACGTCATGGACAATGAATGAAAAATTATAACAGTTCAGGATTACTGATAACCGTGACAAACTTCTATCGCGCGAATTCATTCACAATGTCAAATAAACAAGCCGAGCAAAATAACTCTTTAGTGATGATCACTTGCCTTTCGTAGATAGAGCAGCATTGACCTTTTTACAGTCTTAGGTTTGGGGGTCACGACATTTCTTGTTTATCAAATAAATGTTAAATTAATCTTTTCGACTTCACACAAAAAAAGATCGACAACGAAATGCTGAGTAGGACCAAATAACCAAGACCACACAATAAACACTTTTCTTTCAGCTATGCTATATTATTCCTTCTGTTAGTTCTAGTACATTAGCCATCCACTGAGCGGTCCGTGAAATAGTGACATTGAGACATTATCATGCAAGTCCGGACAAGCGCCCTCTATGGTCAACTTGAATTTTCCGTAATCTCTAGCTATGGTTTGAAATTCTTAGGCTTTCCAGGAAAGTATAATCAGCGTTACATCTAGGCTGTGAGATACATCTCATCATTCCATCCCCAATGGTGAGAGGGACAGCCTGATGCCAAAGGGTTTCCAGCATGAGGCATCCTACTATATAGGGAATGCTATACTACTCCAGGAAATAAAGGAAGTTTCATAAACTTTGGGTTCTTGAGAGTCAATTCATCACTTCAAGTAACATAAATCATCTCCATTACTATTTATCAAAAGGAAATAAGCATTAAGGGGTCATGACTATTAAATTTTCATTTAATTCATATTCACATCTGCTAAAACCATGAGGCAACAGTGTAACACTAAAAGAACAATAGTGTTGAAACATTGTTTCAATCTGGTGTTGTTTTTGCAATCAAGCTTAGCACAATGTGATGTGAAATGATTAAATCACTCTCCAGAACACAAATTTTATGAAAATGCCATTATTACCTGGTGTTGTGTTTCCCTTTAAAGAGTTCAATACAACTTGCAGAGAAGGAGGGCAAGTGCCAAGTCTGAGCTATGTCTGTACTGTGCATTCTATTAGGATAGACAGGTACAGACATACAATAGTGAAATCAAAATGACCATACATATGCTGGCAATGGAAGACATTTTTTTTATTACAAATTTAGCACCTAATTGTGAAAGAAAATGTCTGTAAATAGGATGTTTAAAAGTATGTCATCAGTGAAACACTTCACTAAATCCATAGTACAAACATTTTATCATTTAACAAGCGACCTATCGGTCAGAATAGCTCCGCTGTTTGTTTTTTTAATTTAATTTTTTATTTTGGTGACATGTAGAAGTGGTTCAGGTCATCAGCTCTTCACTATGCAGTTTTGTTTTAGCGATGCAATAAAGTGGTTAGTGGTTTCATATGATGTCTCACTATAAAACACATTTTACACAGAAGTTGGTAATGTATTGTACTTTTATACCATAGTCACCATTTTATAACAAAAATCTACTGTTATGAAAAATTGCACAAAATCTCAGAAAAAAATGACTGGGAAATGCACACAAGAAAAAGAAAAAAAGAGGATTTTGAGGTTGGCTATAAATAATTCCAGTGTCTTACAGCTGTAACCCTGGAAAATTTTAATGATGAATGAAATAAACTAGGGATCTAAAATAATTTTGAGGCAATTTGAATTTCAATTTTCTAACAAATTTACAAAGTCAACAACATTCAACTTGTACTAGTTGTGGTAGATATATATAGGGAAGAAATGTATTAATCGCCATCTTAGTTTCCGTACGGCGACAATCTCAAGTTAAGTACCCGGAAGAGAGTCATTCTCAGCCATACGTTACAGTGGTAACACTCGTTCATGTTCGGTTACCTTTCACAAAGAAAACACAACGAAATGGTTGAAATGATCTTTTTTTTTTATTTCTTTTCATCACAACAACAAAATCTGCGTGATTGATCAAAAGTGTTGTAAACTAAACCAGAAAGAATTATCGGACTGGCTAAACTTCCCGATGAACTGGAGTAAGGTCCTACTACTTCCAAGTAAGCCTCGATAGTACTATAGTACGTGAGAAAATCGTCTCAAACTAGCGATACAACTTTCAAAATATAACTTGACATGTCTTCATTTGTTAGAGTTATACAATTCAAGACGGGTTTTCACTCGAAAACAACAATTCTGTGAATAATGACACTCTGAACGCAGCGATTTCTCGGACGATGTTACCACTGTAACGTATGGCTGACAACGACTTGCTTCCGGGTTAGTCCCTCATGCATACGGGTGGATTGTCGGCGATTAATGCATACATCGTCTGATATTTTAATTCACAGTATTTCTTGTGACCGGCGCCTGTCAGCAGACTCTGCCATTTTTTTCATCATTCCATTGTATTTAAACCTTGTACTTGACATTTCGCAATATTTATAATTCTCAACAAAATACCTCAACATGCCTCACTTCGCTCGTACTCAAAGCAGCCCCGCGCGGTATGATCACTGACACTGATGACATGATGAGAGAGAACCTTTTCGGATTTACATGTAAAACGGGGAAAGATACGCAAAACATAATGCAAAGTCTAAAGCCAAATTAAAGTTGTAATTATTTTAATTATTTTTACTTGCCAAATATTTGCATTTTGGAAAGGCAAGACACGTTCATGTCGTTTAACTTTACATGTGAACTGTCGGCCATAACTTCAACCGCATGTCTGGCATGCCCTTCCTTACGCAAGTTGTCTTAATTCTGGTTCACTGTCATTCCAAATTGCACGACAATATAGAATTAACCACAAGTTACATGTTATCTGAAAACATCACACTTTTATAGTGGGTCTGAAGTGTGATTTTAGTGAGTACCAAGAACGTCCTGTGTTGATACTCAAGATGCTTGCTGTGGAAAATCGCTCGGTCAAATGAGGTCACCTTCAGCTTCTGGTCGAATCAGGATAGAGTATGCAAATGAGGATGTTGCGGACTGATTTGAAGTTTACAACCCTGTTTCGAACAAACGCTTGTCATTTGGGCGCCCAATGCGTAGAATTATGACTATAGCACATATTACATTGCTTGTTTGACGTCAATAGTGTCTTTTGAAAAGTGGCAGTTTACTTAAAGTCTCGTCGACTGATTTCCAATATGGCGTCGGTCATTATGCTCATTAACATATTCATTTTTTTTTCAAATTACAAATATAAAATCATAAAAAATAAAAATGAGGATGTGCTGACTTGAAATTAACAAATCTGAGTAAGCTACCCCCTGCGCATCAACACGCCAGATATCAAAGCAATCTAATAAGAGGTTTTCAAGGAGTTGATGAAAATGACATTTTATGAAAAAAAATCATAAAAAATTGAAAATGGCACAGATCAACTTGGCATGAACAAATCTGAATAGCCTCCCCCCAGGGAACATGCACACCAAATATCGAAGAATTCTGACTGTCACTTCCGGAGTAGATAGTAAAAATATAAAAGTTTGACGGACACCTATGATTCACTCTACTCTCTATACCTCAATACCCACCTATACCTAAAGCTACGCTTTCAGCTTTCGCTGACAGCGGAGCTAAAAACATTATCCTCAGTCTGTATCACCAAAATATTATCATAAGGTCTAAAAAAATAATTGTGTTGGTTACGGTTACCCGACCCCACCTAGGTTTTCACTGCCGACCCTAAACATTTTTTTTTACATATTTGACAAAAAAGATAATAAAATCGCAAAAATTGTGAAGTCTCACAAGAAAAAGACAAAATAAAACTGCTCTTCCAATCTGTAATGACTGTACATCTGATAGGAAGAAATAAACAACACGGAGACCACTTGGAAAACAATAAAAAAACAGAACTAGGCACTCACACACACACACACACACACACACACACACAATAATAAAATAAAATAAAAAATCTACCTACCCCACCTATTCTAAAATTGAGCGTAACTGGAACCACACAATTTATTTTATTAGCCCTAAATGTAAGAATGGAGTTAAAATTAAATTTGTGTTAGTATAATGTACCAATGGGCAAGTTGAAGTTGATGCCCTGGATTTGATTTTATTTCAGAAAGTTAAGTACACATGTAGGATTTGTGGTAAAAGAGAATTCCGTTTTGCTTTATAACAGGGAGTTAAGCATGCTTTGTTTGAAATTAGAAAGTTGTTTTATTACTGGGAGTTAAGTGTGTCTTGTTCTAAATTAGTACACTGTTTCATTATGGGGGTTTTATCTTATTTCAGGGAGATAAGTACTCTTTGTGATCTGCATAATTTTACTGTACAATTTCAGTACACAAATAAAATGAATTGACATGTTTGTATAAATATTACTGAACAAAACATGATTTCAAAATGAATTTGACTAACATATTGTGAATGGTGCCCAATGCAAACTAACGTCAATACACACTAAAAAATGGAGAAATTCTCAGTGATCAAAACTGGTACAATTCTACGTTAATCTACATGTACTGAAATTGATAACTATAAAATCTACACTTAAAGGTAGTCACAAGTTTGCCCCGGTTTTAATTTTACATTATAATGTCTTTTTAACACCTTCAGCAAAATCTCTTCTCAATTTTTGACCGACTTCGAATCCACCATTTACAAAGCCAAAAGTGAGCATTCCGTGGAAGCCATCTCTTACATTATTAAAGGTGACCTCTACACCAGCACTTTTTAGTCTCTTTGCATAGAGTATGCCATCATCCCTTAACACATCAAACTCTGCTGTAATAATGTGGGTGTTTGGCAATCCTGACAGATCGTCTGCCAACAATGGTGAAAAATAGGGATGAAGAAATACTCTAAGCAAACTGTTTGGAACTTCTTCTATGACAGTTCTCACTTCTGTCTTTGGAATAAAACCCCGCTGTTTTACTTTCTCAGGTAGATAAGCATGATGAATGTGTTTTGCGAGATGTTTATAGCTTGATTGTTTTACAGCCTGTAAGACTTGTCCTTCCAACATGGCATCAGATAAATTCTTTGGAGCTTCACCAATAGCATACAACAACCAATAATATGGCATGTAATTGGTAGAGATAACACCATCAAAAGCATACTTATTTTGCTGATAAGATGGCAGAGAAAAGTCGAGTGGTTGCAAGACAGGATATATTAGAACTTGCGTTTTCAATTTAGGCTTAATTTTGTTAAATTTCATCTGCAACACCACTGAGGCTACCAGATTTCCTCCAGCACTGTCACCAGCCATGCCTATTCGGTTAGCATCTATGCCATAATCATCTGCATGCTCTAAAATCCATTTTGTTGCTCTGTAGCACTCATCCACTGGTCCAGGAAATGTGTTTTCCGGAGAAAGCTCATAACTGTATAGGAAATGTAGAAATAAGTAAGATTAGTAAGGCTATTCAAATATACGAACTAAAAAGCCTGATCAAACTGAATAATTATAATATGTGGTATTTTGTTCCTGTTTGCAAGTAAAATCTATATAACTACCTATACCATATTGTGATGATTTACAGAACTACTTTGTTAACCCAATGATATGTATACCAGTACTGCGTATTAGTAGCCTTATCACTGGTGTATTGATACATTAGAAGTTACATGTGCTTTTTCCGAACTATGGTGGACTGTAATAAAGTTGAAGTGTTTAGTTCTAAGACGAAACCTCTCTGTGTTTTGTGTAAACCGTGTGCTTTGGTATGAAAGTATCACACATATGTTTGCTATTATTTCTAAACATTGGTTGCAAAGAAAGGAAACAATATAAATGTTACTAGATTCCTAAGCTTTGACAGTTAGCTTTCTAAATTCTTAATTTAACTAGAACACAGGGACAAAACTGGGATGAATATCATGTATCTTTAGTCTATAAGCAGAAGGGCTTAGCTCTTATAGGAATTTGTACCATCATAGTTAAATAATATAAGCCACTGCACAAAATTAAGAATGTTCTGGCTCATAGAAAGATACAAAACCAGATCTACCTAGATACTGTACTGTGATCAAAAGATAATAAGATCAATCAATCAATCAATTTAATAAATACATGCACTGTACAGTTAACCAACTCTCAAGAATAGATATGTTTTTAAATTCTTTCTGAATATGTTAGCTTTACGTTTTTTACCACAATTGCAGTGGTAAATTAACTCAATTTGAATATCATTAAACAAGTTTTAGAGGATAATAATAATAATAATAATAAAAATAATAATAAAGCAAATTTGTAATGCGCCTGTTCTCCGAAGAGCTCCAGGTGCAGACACAGAACTACTAAAAAAATGGAAAGATACTGAGAAACAATTTGAAAACATGGAAGGATGTAGGGAGAAGTGTGTAAGTGAGTGAAATATGTAGTAATACAATCAGTGGCTGCAAATACTGTTTGGAGTTTGACCATACAATTTAGAAACAAAGAAGTATGAACTCTATTTGCCCTTCAAGGTCCTGTGAGGTTAAACAAATGACAAAACTAAAATACAATGATTCATTGTAGAGTGTTATCTATGATTTCAAGGGTACTGGCTACAATTCAATGGATCAAAGTCCATAGATATCACATCAATGTACAGTGATTGGTCTAAAGTTCACGGCGATTATGAATTGAAGTTTATTGTTTTTTGGTATAAATTCGACATGATAATCTGAGTAGTGAGATAAAATTTGATTTATATTTGATTTAACCTTTGAAAGTTCACACACATCGCTCCCCCCCCTCCCTACCTCCCCCTCCCTTTGATAACATGAGAGCCTTCCACATGAACAAGTTGCTTAAAGCAATATTTACAGCAAAAATAGATTTGTTTTGTACAGATTTGTTTTACAAGGAATAGTGGTTCCCAGCTTCTTTTTTTTCAATTAGTGATTCTTTCATTCCAGTAGCATTTTATTTTTATTTTATTTCTAGGATGCTCAATGAGAACAAGTCCCATTTACAAGTTCTAATTCCATTTAAGAAATTTGGATTTGCATATTTTTATTGATAAATCTAACTATTGCTCTAGCCTACTCAATAACCTTAAAAGCGCAATTAAAATATATGAAATAATGAGCAGAACATGTACAAATGAAGCTACTAACAGTAAACATACAATAATATAATAAATTAAACAAAGACTTGAGAATTAACAATACTTACTCCACAGAAATAAGGACGACTTGTCCTAGCATGTTAGCAATATCTAATGTTGTCTCATGATAGGTCTCTAAGAGGAAAAAAAAAGACAAAAGAAAAAAGTCAAAATAAATCTGTTAAATGTCTGAGCGTTTTATTTATTTCCACTGATATGAAAATGTGTACATGATGAAAAAGTACAAAATTCCTTACATTTAAGTTAGTGAAACAAAGCAAATCACTGACTGTGAAAAAAACAGCCGTGCATTTGTTTCCTTGATGAGATCCATGCAAAGACATACAATGTAATTAGTGTTAGTAACTTATCAAATTTGAAATTACATGTATAAACACCACTGGAGCTTGGAGCCCATGACCTTGTTTACTGATGGAACATGCGTATAGTGCACACTAATACACACTGACTACAACTGTTACTATTGTTTTGTATGAAAATGTTTGGTGTGAATCATCAAAAGCACCCTCTCTTGTTTTTGTATCAGTCTTTAACTAATTTCGTCTTTGCTTGAAATCTTCCTTGGCTCACTTCAATTCAAGCAAACACACTAGTGTTTTTTTTTTCTGGTTGAGTTATATGTGGATTGACAGATATACATCATACATGTACATACCTACACTCATGGTGACCCAACCACCACCATGGATAAAAACCAAAGCTGGTAATTTGTCATTTTCTCTTTCAAGAGGTTCATATATCCTTACAGGCACACCATCAAATTTGGTATCTGTCACTTTGATATGTGGCATTTCTGGCTGATATCCCTCTACGAATTTAGAAGACAAGTCAATGTAATACCGCTGGACTAGGTACTCTTCACTCAGGCCCATATATCGTAAGAAAATGCCCTTTGAACAAACAGAATCATGAATTGAACTAAAATTATGTCAACGTAAAAGAACTTGTTGCAACACTGACTGGACTTGTGCTAGTAGTGGGGACTATTAAAAGCTCTGATGAAATAACAGTTTTTAACACCATGAAATACTTTCCTTACATTATCAATGTTATGAAAAATTTCGCCATAAGCATACAATAAAAGTTGCATGTACTTTATTTACAATGAAAATTTGAACAAATTAAATTGATCAATTAATTTTAACACACAGAGAATTTGTGTTCACCTAAAAGGTGCTGACATTTTTGTTATAATCATGCTTCCTAGCCATTGCAATACACAATAAAGCCTCACAGAGTTGTTAGAAATATTATTAAGGTCCAAATTTCGAATTCCAACTTCCAAGTTCCAATTAGAACAATTGTATTATTATGCATTGGTAAAATCATGGAAGTATAACCCACTAAGACTTCCATGGTAAAATTAACACATTTATGTATAGCCCCGTGTATATAGCCTCGAACCAAAACAAGAAATGGGTCACATAATATTTATTTTTTAACCTTCGTATTTTCATGACTAATTCCATACTTCCGTTTACGGAATGCATATATAAAGTGTATTGCTATTTTTGAACATGAAATCTTTAAATTAAGAGCGCATGCGTAAAATTTTTCAATAGAGAGGCAGGATCAGGAACCGACGAGGCGACGCGACGCGACGTGGAATGCCCATGTCAACCACTAACATTAACAATGAAAATACTAACTAATAACGAAGCTTTAGTGAACTTCCCAAAAAGGACTAACGTGTAGTGAATATTACATGTGTCTGAATAAGGTAGACCTACCGTGAAGCGTGCGGCCCTTGCTACAGCATTGAACATCGACAATCTTCCCGGTTCAGCAATGCCCGACGGCGGTGGGGAATACAAGGAGAAAGCGAGCACTACAGCCAGCACTCCGAATGTCTTGAGAACTTTCCCCATGTTCAGAACAGGACGACTGTTGTACAATGGTAGATGTCACTGTTTATAAACGTTCCGACACACTGACCTATCTCCTCAAATCTAATGCATGCGTGTCTGTGTTTGTGAGATCCACAGTGTTCCACTTCGGGTCAGAGGGGGAAGGTCGGCGACCAGAATGGCACAATGGCTGGAACAGAGGGCGCTTTCCGTTTCCTCGAAGTTGAATAACTTCTTTTATCCTTCCCCACTTACGCTGACATTTCACACAGAACCGTAAGATAGTAGTCAGTGAAAATACATGTATATAAAAATAACTAGAACGCTTTACAATAACCCGATAAGATATATGATGTATTACCAAATTCCGTGTTAGAAATGCTGATGATATGATCAGGAATATATTAGGCTATAATAAAGCGAAATATTACTGGTATGTCGCATCACACCACATATATATTTTACGTCTCACAACAACAACAACAACAACAACAACAACAACAACAACAACAACAACAACAGAGCTCATAAACAGGCTCACACAACGTATATTCATCCCTTAATAGTTCAATATTTCTCAACGTTGTTGTGAATTCATTTTTACATACGGTAGGTTGCTGGTAGGCCTAAACCTTGAACTTTTGTGAAGAACTTTAACATTAAAAGTATTTTCTTGTTTTTTCGTTTTTGTTTTCAGTTTGTATTGTGCATGTTTAGCCTACCCCCATCTTTTTAGATGTCAGATCAAATACTTTACAAAGTAAATGTTTTCGGAGATCACGTATTATAAATGATTTTAACCCTTTCATTCCTAGAGACGACATTGGAATAAATAGAAACTTGATTGTAAGAACATTTTCTAAAATTTAAGAATATTACTTCATTGGGAAGTAATATTTCTTGAATTCTGATCTAAAATAAAGTTGATCTTTTTCCAAAAATTACAGAGAAACAAGAATTTTTGTTCAAAAATTTTGGCGTGAACGTTTCTAGTCCTGAAAGGGTTAAAACACTGAGAACCCCTATTTAGCAGAACCGCAGTTTTCAATGAGTAGTTCTAATTATAGCAGATTTTTTTTCTCCATATTTTCATAGTCCATCATCTTCTCACGACGTATATAATGTGACTCTCGTGATCGTGGTGTCGTGTGACCCTAATGAACGGAGGTAACTATCGATATCAGATCAAACACAGTATAATGCTATGTCAGTGAAGGAAACAACGGTTATTTATCGCCAGGCCTTGACATTTTATGTACGTTTACTTTACAGTGACTTTTACGCCTCACAGCAGTGGCCAGTGTAGTCCTTCGCCTTTGCTCGGCAACTTTCGGAAGCACAGTCACGGGGTTGTGGAGCAGTCCTGCCTCGGAGGTCTTGTGCAAGACGAATTTCTCAGTCCTCTTCACTGACACTGACAAACACCACTGCTGACTATTATATTTATCACGTTTCAGTCACATGCAGTTCCCCTTTTGACTTGAGGGGATGCTTTACTTGGGTCACACATCATTGGTAAGGTGTAAATCGGCTTTATTCAGCAACTTTAAGTTTACTGTTATCGCATGTCTGTTTACTATAGTAGTACATATAGATCGAACTTCAATATCGTCATGATATGAGTACATGTACATTGTTCGGTTACATGTAGCCTGTCTACATCGCAATTTGTGTTCACAAAATCCAACAGATCGTGATCAGAGACAAGCTGAATACAAAGCAATGATAGTCTCCCCCATGTCTGAACAATTGAAACGGTACATACATACAATTACACGCTAGTTAACAATTAATAATCATATACATGAATCCACTGCTATGTATAAATATGTTAATCTTTATTTGAAGCTCTTACAAATGTTCGTCTTTGACAATTTAAAAAAAATTAAAATGATGAACTAAACTGTTGAAATATTTTTTAAAACTGTCATCGTTTCATACAATTGTTAGTCAAAGAATAGCTTGGTCTAACATTAAACTGCTACGATTTCTAACTAGTACATGTATATATATATATATATATATATATATATATATATATATATATATATATATATATATATATATATATATAATCGAAAATGGTTGAAAACGTTCATCAGAAGCTGATCCAGGGCGTTACGATTGTTCATAGAACAACCAACAAGTCAAGCACCAGTCAAACTGATCCTATTCTCCCATCACTCACCGCTTCAAAATATAGCCACGGAATAAACCCATTTCGTTAGACTTGGAGTCTGTTATTAATGTTACAAAGTGAAATCTTATTATGCTAAACTTTCCTCTATACCCAAACCCTAAAATATATCATTTTAAATTCTTTGACATTCAGGTTTTGCTGAACAAAATGAAATTCTGTCATATCGACAGGTTTTGTTTAGGTCAACTATTGTGTACGTATCAATCTTCTAAATATCACACCCATACCCCTATAGCTAAAATAACTTGGACAACGTGTCCATAGATTTGTCCCAGAAGGAACGATGTATAGAGATGCTAATTACATTGTCTAAAAACAAAATATATCATTTGCAGTGGACTAACAACTTCGTATAACCCTCCCTCCCGGGACCAGTTGCATATAGACGAGGCATATATTCAGTTTAATTTTTATATTCTCTGAAGACGGTAACCCTACAACAAAATGGAAAGAAATACTCGGTCTACTGAAAGTAAAACAACGTGTCGTCATTGATGTCCAGACTGAGCAACCCCGGTACCTGTTTACATATCAAGATTCAAGATGTAGATAATGGCGTCTGATATGTACCCCACCCCACCCCCGTCACCCTACCCCTCATGATTATCCATCACGTCTTGATAAGACATTAATCAATGAATGATCGAAAGAGCTCAAAGTTACATAAATACTAATACTAATCCGATGATTAGTGTAATAAGTATGATACCCGAAACGATGGCAATTATGGACATTTGGAACGCGCATTTTGAAGCCTTCTCAGCTTTGGCAAATTCTCCGTTGGCTACCCGTTTTCGAACCTGTAGATGAATTGAAAATATATCGTTATGAATGAATGAGTACTCAATGTTGTTTAATATGGGTGTTTCTAATAAGTCATCCCAAGTATGAGTTACGAAATACACCTGTGTTGTATAGATTTTAGCATTGCATGCACATTTACCTTTATAATTATATAAAGTGTTTTGCCAAACAAATTGTGTATGTATGTATGTATGTATGTATGTATGTATGTATGTATGTATGTATGTATGTATGCATGCATGTATTATATATATATATATATATATATATATATATATGTATGTGAATGTGTGTGCCTGACTGTGTGTGTGTGTGTGTGTGTGTGTGTGTGTATGTGTGCCTCTCGATATATCAAACTGTACAAACAAGTATGCATCTATGTATTTTAGTTAAATGGCCAAAGGTTCCTGCTGTGTTTGTTGTGTCTCTGTTATTGTTAGTCTAGAGTTGAAATATCTTTACCTTTGTGTCATAAACGTAGTGTCCCATGAGTGAAACACCAAACCGACATAATTCTAGCTGTATATATATTCAGCAAGGAATCAAGCTTTAGTCATTTGACCTTTGACCTATATATTGAAACGACTTACCTCATATGACATACAATATCCAATGATACCAAATGGAATAAAACAGATAAGACAAGCAAAAAGTGATAAAAAGGCATAGTCCTTCGGTTTCTGGATATAAGCAGTTTCCGGCCTCGATACCTACAAAAAATGTCATTTTCATTAATATCAAATAGTTTTAAAATGACAAGGTGTATCATGTCTATTACTATTGATAACACGAGAAAAAATATTCATTGACTGGGTTCCTAGTATCCAATCAAAATTTCTGCTCACAGAGTCAAAATGCTGGATTCACTTCCAAGAAATGTTTTGACTTTGAGTAGAAAATGTTCGTTAGATACTATTAGATATAAGATAAAGTCTAATTTAAACTTCTTGAAAACCAGAGATTGCCCATGCTGTGAAACTACATGTAGTCGAAGACTCATGGCATTTTTGTACTATAGTCTGATATATTTCATGTACCTGAGAAAGTGTAGTGGTATCCATCGATGTTGATCGAGCAATCGCTGTACTGCTTGGTGCTGGTGTGTGACCAATATTATTGATATTATTGTGTTTTGTTACGTCATCAGGATCACCGTCTTTTATGACCACTTCTATGGCGTCATCTTCATCTAATGGCGATGAAAGATAAGAAATTTGTCAAAAAAATGTATGAAAATGGTGATCAATGTAAGTCTGTAGCCCCTTCCCCGCTATGATATATTCCAGGGAGCTGATTTATTAATTAAACATCCACATTTGATGAGCTGACAGACTAAAGCTTTGGCTCTCTACCTATTTCTGTATAAATTGTGAAAAAGTGTGTTTTTCTGCAAGTGTTTTATGCTTAACATAATAGTATTATCATTATCATCATGGTATTTTCGATTCGACAAGTTCATTCCTATTTTTCGTATTCTAACAGAAATATGTATGGGATTTGTAAATTGTTGAAAATGAGTGAGCTTTGTTTTCAGGTGTCACATATTAAAGTTTGAAAATGTTGTGCCACATGTTTTCTTATTAATTCAAGACCTTAACATACATGATAAAGCAAGAACCAGACGAAGATAAACAATGTCCACTAGTCGAGAAACTGATAAGTAGCTAGATAAAAAGATGGGTGTAGCTGCTATGCATTGGCCATTGTCCACTTTGAGAGATAATCGCGATTGAATGAGCTCATTTACCTCACTTTTTTGTGCAACGATTTTCTCAATGGTCTTTACAGAGAGACTTATCGACTAGCCACTTTCTAGTATGCATGAACAGTAACATAAAGGTCGTACTCTATAAGGTCACTCACATAATTTAGCAGACGGGGATTTGAAAGCATGCAGCTGTACCTTTGAAAATAGACCCCCTTCGTGTAAGGTGTATGCTTTGAGCATACTAGTACTTTCTACTGCGTATCTTATGTTTTGCTGTTGGTGCTGCTAGTTTTTACGACACAGTGTCCTATTGTTGTATTCAGGTAGTAATATCACTGTTTCTCCAACTGACAGATGTCATTCAATATAATTATAGCCACCTTAAGAAATGTTGGATTTATTTCTATTATATTTACCACTTACTGTCTCCGATGCATAATTAGGTACAAGATTGATCACCGGATTAGTTGTTACTCTTTGACCCTGTCCCTGAGTTTTGGGTTTCCTCACACGTCCCATGCCCATATACATCTACATGTTGTTTGAAGGTCTGTCTGTCAGTCTATTTATGTATGTCTATATACGCCGAAATACATAGGTATCAAACCTCTACTGGATTATTGCGACGTTGCTTTCAGTAGATAAAAAGATGTTATAGATTTTTCAATCAAAGAAGGGAAAGGCAGGGGAAATATAGATTGTCAACTTCTCAACTCCTTAGCAAATAAGCTTTGGGATGTTTGTGTTATATTCATGGATGTATTAGTGATAATACATCCATGGTTATATTTATATGTCATGCATAAGCATAATATCAATTGCTTATCATGTCCTTCAGTTAGTTATAAATAATATAAAAGCGACAGTGAACACAAGTCCTCTCTACCTTTTTTCCTGAGGTCATGAGTGTATTCTAGCTATTACAAGGTTGAACGATCATACTTGAGAATTATGACTGTAACGTATTGGTTACTTTAGCGAAAACACGACTGTATGAGAATTATTCTATACTCGGTCACGTGTCAAACAGGTAGGTTTAATGTGTACTATTATTCATCTATTTTTGTCCTTTGCTTTGAGTAAACTTGTCCGTATGCAGCCATATGTGTACATGCCATGTTCTCCAATTAATCATGTGCACACAATAAAACATTCTAATTTACGATTGTGTGAGTTTTTCGCTGGTATGTGTCATGCTGATGAGAGTACAACATCAAATGAATATAGACATGTGTAATTTGGGTGTTGGTTGTTTGGTAACATAATCGATGTATAACCCACATTATACTTCCATGGTATAATGAAAACAATATAATTAATGCATAAATTAAATAGCGTATTGGTGGGGATAGCTATAAATTAAACTGTACTTCAGAATCGGTAATGAAACCGATTAACTTCCAAAGACCCTTCTGCTAAACACTTTCTCTCGACTGATACGTAACAGCTAACAATGAAAAGTGTGAATTTGAATGTGCAGGTTTGACCCTCTTTCAAGTCACAGCGGTCATGGTAGAGGACGCTATTAGCAGACTCGTCTAGACAGACGGATCGGACAGCAAACACCGAGACTCTATCCGAAGTTAAGCGTTATAAGCGTAATCGAATGATATAATGTTTGGTGAATAGAACAACATATCAATACATTTGGATTGATTGAATGTTACATTTTTGAAAATAACGTAATCGGTGAAGGTCGTGAGTCTCAACTTATGAACAGCGGTCATCTTTTGACTAATTTGACACACAAAAAAAACAATGGGATATTTTCCTTTCTTTTAAACACACAGTATGGCACAACGAAGAATACTACGAGCATTTGACCGTACTGACACTGTTAGCTTTTATTTTCCTGTATATGGTTGGCCAATGTATTGTGTCTATCCAGAAAGACTACGACGTAGTAGCTGTCTTTGTCAGCCGTGTAACAAGGAAGTACAAACACATAGCAAAATTATTCTTTTGTTGAACTTATGTTTTCCGACAGTTTCAGTGAATTCTAAGTAAATAATATCACATAGACTATTCTTATTGATGCGATCTGTCACTGTCTTCGCTGGTGGTTTTTTTAAGGTTATGTAATCCATATGCAAATATACTGGACATTCATATCTTACGTCACGATGTTTTCGTCACGGTCGCGTCCAAAACCAAAGAGTCCATTGACATCCATAATATCGTGAATAAATTCTCAGTTTTATCACACATAATTAATAATATAATATCAGTACGAGCATTGAATCCTTATTTGATAATAATTTTAACAGCTGACTAGCTGAAGTTCCAGGTGTCACACAAATAATATTGTATCTTTGCAATTAATTCAATCTAGTATGCAAATTTGAATTGCGAATTCGAGTTGGTTTGTGTTGTTTACTGTATGATTGGAAAGTACTTTAAATTCGTAGTTGTAAAAAAAGCTGTACTTCTCATGGTCACATATTGTTAAGCGAACCTATTCATAGTACTGCTTCGTACGTAAGCGTAACGACTGTGAGAACATTAAAATTTGGTGTGCACTGCAAAATGGGCGTTTGTTGTTCTGTTCCAGTTTCGTCACTTAACATATTTGTATGTATATCTAAACATAATATAATATGTAGCATGGTGAATAGACGCTTCTGCGCAATACTGGTAACTCTGCTCATGTGTATGATTATGCTGCATTGATAGTGTCACAGTCAACTTTCTGTGAATAAACCGTTTAGGTCCTATATAGTTTAAATAGCTAAAATGCAAATACCTTTCCTTTCATGGTCCTCCATATCGCTGCAGGAAACTCTTTACTGCAGCAGGTACTGGTGCAAAGGATTGTAAGTAGATAGATAGATAGATAGATGGCTGATCAAGCCAAAGTTTTCAACCCGCTTGGTATGCAAGAATATAAACCGACGCTAGCTTCTGTCCCACGGTTTGTCCGTAATACGGAAAGGGACGAAAGTGGTACGAACTGGTTTGAACGAAAGGTTCACTTACGCTGGCTCATTATTGTTTACAGGTATTTCACAAAGGACGCTACGCTATTCAATAATACGGTTAAACCATTTGATACTATCTGCATAGGGGTGGGTAGGCTGTTAACGTCTGTAAGGGAAAGTGAACAGTGAATAAAACGGGCATTCAAGAAATATTCATGTGCAATATTTACTAATCAGCAACACTGTCAAATAATGAAAGGAGGTATTTTCAATCGTTTGATTAATATATTTAAAACAATTATGACATGTTTTAATAATCACAGACTTCCGTATGCACCACCCCCTCCCTTAATGACTAAAATCACCCTCTTAAAAGGTATGAGATCTTCCGAAAAGCCTTCTATGGACCAGGGCAAATGTCACGCGATGATCCGATTTGCCTTTACTACTAGCAGAGTACTATATATACCACAAGTCGGACAGACGTATATATCATTCTAAAAGGTGCCTGACGTATAGTTAGAACTGACGTCCTTTTCGAGATATACTACTGTCACATATACTGAGATATACCACATATATCATTACACGATATCATCGATACAAAATGTGCTAGTATTGTACATAAAAATAAATAAAATAAGCAATGGTGGTAGGGAAGTAGGAAACGAAATGGTGATGGATGATACAGTGTACTTTCATGCATGGTTGAGATGAGTACGGATTCCATTCAACAATCTAAATTCATTGACCAACTCATTAATCTTTTTGAGTACTCACACATCCACATAATGTAGTGGAAACACGTTGGATATCTAAGAGATTGTCAGTGATTCTCACTAACTGTGGACTTGTATTCAACGAAACTTTTATTATATTAGTAAGGGCTAGTTTTTAGAATACATGAAGAAAATATGTAGAGTAGAGTACCCACTTTCGACGAGTGTGGCATACTGTTAGTAATCAGAGAACGTCATGGTTGATACCACAGCAATACGCTATATCATTCCGTACTTAGATTACCCGAACAACTACCCTACAGGAATAGCTGAATTGACAAGTGACACAACATTCATCATGTAGTTCTCCAGCCATATCTCACTCAGTTCCTTTCTGGCTTTTATATTTAAGCAATTAGGAGTGTTCACTTTTTTTGACGGCCACCGCATGTTTAAAGTTTGTGTTGTACTGAATTCAACGAATCCAACCAGGCTGTAAGCCCTTCTTGAACCAACACCTCTACGCCATACAAATGAAAAAAAGACCCCCCCCCCCACCCAAATCCCCGATCCATTGGAGACACAAAAATGCCGTTCTTGTCGTCCTGTGATCACTCAATGCTGTATGTACTCTCTATGGTAACGTGTGGTACACACTGATAAACTACATTGATTAACGTAACATTGACAGTCGACTTCAATTCAGAGTAGAGGTTTCTCTACAAGGAGAAATCTGAAATCTAACATGATTTAGCTCTAACCTATACTTGGAGAAGCTAAGCCAGCAGGGATTTTCCCTTTTCGCTCTACTTAATACAGCCATGATTGGAGGGGGGGGGGGCGTACATCAGCTCTACGATTGCTGCTGTGAGAGGAGGTGCGTGATGCCCCCTCCCAGGTTAAAAAACCCCGTTTGATTTGACTAGAAAATGTTGATTAGTGAAGATGTTCTAAACAACGGTGACACACGTACACACACACACATACACGTACATACATAAATAAATAAATAAATATAAATATATATGTATGTTATATGTGTGTGTATATGTGTATGTGTGTGTGTGTGTGTGTGTGTGTGTGTGTGTGTGTGTGTGTGTAGCACAAACATATATAAAACAAAGACGAAAACTATACAACCCTTTCATGACAATTTTTATGTTATGGTACAGTGATTTATAATATGTGAGGTACATAAAAGTATAACATTTCCGTACAATTTCCTGTTGCTATACTAACTTCCTATATTTACAGCTTTTAAATGGTTTCAAATGGTGTACAACTGTACCAAATCGTACTATATATAACACCATGCCAATATATGCACTATCGCCAAACTTAACATGTTGACAGATTGCACATGGTATACAAACTGTAACACAACATGACTACTTTCATAATTTGTTTTTAAAGTAATAGCTACAAGGAAAATTCATGCTACTTTACCAGTTGAAATCACGCACAGAAATCTCACAGAATCACGTTCAGTCATGCTAGTATAAAATGCTTAAATCAACGTATATAAGGTGTTAGTACTCCAATATACGACCATAAGCGTAAGTTAAATATGTGTGTGTGTGTGCTGTAGTTAAAATGTAAACCATACCAAATTTGGACATTTTTAAATGCATGCAGGTTTACATCGTTCAGTAAAATCAGTTTCACAGCCTATTTGTGGTACGCTGAATAGCGCATGCGCAATTATTCATATCACATGCTCGTTTACATAAGCCCACGATTGTTATGATAATAATTTGTATACAACCATGTTGCTATGGTAATACACTAAACTTGCTAAGGTATTTTGTATATAAGACTGTGGTAACTTGTATGAGAGTGTGGCTACTACGGTATTTTTATAAGATTATAAAGGTTGCTATGTTAATGTTATTTTTTTTAAAAAGACTAAGGTTGCAATGGTAAATAATTGCATAAGAACAACGTTGCTATGGTAAATGTTTTGGGACGAATTAAAAATACTGTGTACAATGTTTACAGGAGAATGTGAAGAAAAAGAAATATCGGCTATAATTACTGGTTGTCAAATAAAACGTGTACATCAGAATTGTTTTCAAGTTAAATACAATTTCGATGGCAACAAGATTGTCTAATGATAAAGCATGCTTGTTTGAGTACAGAGTGCAGAAAAGACATATCTATCAGAAGTTCTCAGGCTATAAAAATATAAGAAATGTTGTTTTGTCAATCTTCTCTTGCCATCATCTTAATTGCCAGATCCCAGACGATGGATCGAACGTGGCACTGGACTGAGTGTGAGTCTAACCATGCAAAGAGAATATAAGCCAGGAAGATATCTCTGCACAATTGTCTATGGTGTAGTTCAGTTTTACTAATAATCCATATTATTGACGTCATTAGCTATGACCATAAAATATACTATGATCACGATGAGGAACACCACTCCGAGAATAAGACCGACGACAGAGAGAATCACGGAAACCTTGCTTAATTTGTCGGCCTCGTCATATCTTCCGTCACATCTAAAAACGAAAGCCTGCAATAAATCAACAATATACACGTCAGTGACGAGTGCGATGTACAACAATGAAAATGAAATGGTATTTCCAAACGTAGTTTTGTTTGTGTGTTTTTTTTTTTTACTAAAAGCGTATATCATACAAGGATAATATTACTTACCACGATAGAAATGATGAGAGAGGCGATACCAATCGGCATGAAGCAACAGAAAGTATTCCAAATCGCCAGTGCCAGGCCAGCTATATCCATACCTGTAGGTGAACTGGATCTGTTGCGAGTTATCACCACTGTAGTGGGTGCTGTCGTCACCTGTAAAATGAGCAAAAAGATCAAAATCATCGCCAGTGCTTTGGGGGGGGGGGAGGGATTCTAGGACAGATAATTGAAACATGTACACCTATACCATTTCAAAGGATAGGTCAAAGAGAGCCAATGACTAAGATACGATTTCGACAAGAACTTGCTACCAATGAGGTTGAATTGGAAAACATTAAATTTCAAAGACTATTACATGTGGATACATGATACATTGACGATATACCACTGTCTCACTTTGGCCGTTGGGGGCACTATATATACGTATGATGCCTACCATAACGGGCGCTCGATTTGTATTGCCTTTTCATGTAGCTTTATATTTTACTCGGAGATTTGAGACATACCATGGAATGAACTACATACGTGTGCATGGAATAGGTACAACTACAAGTCAATGTTGTCTTCATGCTCAGGGGAGTTAGACAGAAAATGACTTAATATGTTTGAGGATTTTTCGTGGAAAAACGACCCATTTGGGCGCCTAAGATTATTGGAATCATTCTCTGCTGGTAAGATTAATTATTTCAATTTGTTGATAATATTATGATTGTGCATGTATTCGTGCAGACATTCGCTATAAAAAAAATTTACATGAAAATCCTCGAATAATAAATGCTTCAAATATTCTGATACTTATCATGAGGGTGACTCTTTTTGTGAAAACGGTGACCAATGATTCCTGACAGTGTGTTCCTGGTTCCGTTTGATACAATCACACAAGACCCACATTCTATTATATGTGTATTATATGTATATATTCATTGTAAATGAAGCGTAATATTATGAAACAGCAACACAGAATTCATACACGTACCGTCGTGGTGCTAGTGTTTGTTGCGACAGGCTGTGGCGGATACTGTTGTCCCATTCCGTATTGCTGATTGTACTGTGTCTGTTGGCCATACTGCTGAGGGTATTGTGGTGGGGGATACGGTTGCTGTGCCATTGGATATGCAGGGCCTTCTGCATTAGTGGGATAAGGTGGAGCAGTTTCACTTGGTGGGTACTTGTCTATGTAAAAAACCCCGAAATAAAACGAAATCAGAGTAATGAATTGCATGTATGTATGTATGTATGTATGTATGTATGTATGTATGTATGTATGTATGTATGTAATTATGTATGTATGTATGTATGTATGTATGTATGTATGTATGTATGTATGTATGTATGTATGTATGTATGTATGTATGTATGTATGTATGTATGTATGTATGTATGTATGTATGCATGCATGCATGCATGCATGCATGCATGTATGTATGTATGTACGTACGTACGTATGTATGTAGTGCTACGATCACATTTTAATACTAATCACCTATTACGTTTTTAACCAACACAACTTAAAGATTTGATCGTTAGCGTGGACGGCCGGGCCGGAGAACGACGAGTTTACATTAATACTACACAGGATACAATTTGCGTAAATTTCTAAGGCATCGCACATCTTTGCAGCATCTTTGATTGTTTACTTTGTTTGAATTAGCAAAAAAATGTTTTGGCTGATGGTGCGGTTGACGGTAGGCTATTATTAGGTTTTATATACACTATGTTGACAGATGTAACCTTGATACATATCATAAGTAATGGAATAGTCTGAAACTTGAACAAAATGGCGCTCTCTCTTTGGTTTCGATGACAAGTACATACTTGTTTGTGATACCATCCTACCCCAATACTAGTTAGGTATAGGAGAGATATTTTCTTTATCTACGTACGCGTATTAAAATCTTTATCGGTATTTACAATTTCGGTGAATATCATATTCATTATCTATTAAAGCTTTAACCTACACACACTATATGCAGATCTCTGGTGCTATCAATTGCACACAAGCGACTGTGGGTTATCTAGCTGACGGTATCAAATTACACGGAAACTCGTGTGAAAGTGTGATGACCTCGATTTTAACTGTTACTAACACGTCGCCATGAAAGAAATGGCAACGTAATGGTTCTGTTTTCATTATAAATACCAACTATAAACGAGGTATGAGCTATTTATAGAGCAAAAGAACACCGTGCAATGTAATAACAAATTTGTAAGACCACTTCCTCCTTTGATGGGTGGGGCCTGGTTTAATGTTTACACTCTATCAAACGGCGTACAATATATCCAAATTATTATCATCAACGAAGATGTACAGTAGCCTCATATTTGAAATGAAATGACACACAATAGTCACTATACATACGTTCTGCCATGATCTCTGTGCAATGCAACTGATGTAAAGTGTATAATCGCTGTGATACAAACACAATGTCGATGTCCTTGCAAGATTCTGATATCGTCGTTCAAACAGCAGAAAAATTCACCACCAATCCCACGAAGAGAGCAGGGTTACCACGCCGTTGACGTCTGTCAAGGTTACCTATTTAAAATGACGCACGATTTATCCAGATTCGATTTATCCGATACATTTGCGCATGCGTAGTGTTGGTATGCACAGCTGCTGAACATTCCCATCTTCATGTATATATTGGTACGTAGATAGTTTGTTTGCTCATAGACGTCTCAAAAGTGTATGATTCACTATATGTGGGTTTTTTTCAACTTCACAGCATAATGTGAAACACCATAGACCACATCGAAGTTTGTAACAAAAAACAAATACAATTATTGGTACTTTATTTAACAATTTTGTATATTAAGGTTGTCTGATTGAAAATGATACGCCAGTAATATAAATATACTGGAGTATCATAAATATTATTAACAAAGTGACAGATTCAAAAACGAGCCTTAGCTCAAGCTTTAACTTATCACTACACTACTTACAGACAGATACAGCATGTCTTTGTATGAGTAATTGTCAATTTTTACTAAAAAATCTTTAGTCGTTTGATGCAAAAAAGACCCAGTTGCAGATAGTGCAGCGTCTCACTTTGAATATTTTGACTTTTAAGAGAGAAGCAAGAATTCTAATAAAACGAAGGTGAACAATTGACTTTAATATATTCTTAGGCTGCTGAAACAGAATAAATGAAGAGGTAATTATATATATATGTATATAACGTTGCCAAAGTACTAGTATAAACCCATGGATAGGTATCATATACAGTGAGAGCGTGCTGGTCATATTATAATTTATATTAGTTCCGAGTTGAATAGCGCCCCCATTGGCAACATTGTTTCTACAAAATACGGAAATGCAACTACCAAATTAACAAGGAATTGAACTTAAGGGCCGTGTTATTCAAAATGAATGAGTAGCGCGAAATGTGTAGAGCTAATTGTGTCAGTTTGACATATATATGTATATAATAATAAACCGCAAACAATAACAACTATTCTGATTACCAGTCTGGGTCACGTGACTGGACATAAGCGACCATTTTTTTTTTTTTATTTCGAGAGAGACAAATTACATCAACACAATTGCAAAAAATAACACATGGCACCAATGAGAGCATCTAAAATAAGTTTTTTTAAAAAAAGGTACAATGCAGAGGTAGGGAACCAAAATTCATTTAAACTTCAAAATTGTCCCATTTTGCATAAAACTTCGGGAGACAGTCTTTTCTTTTGGCAATATGGCATTCAATCCTTTTTGCAAGTCTTACATTTAATTTCACAATATAAAGGATGGTATAGTTTTTGATAACTTACATAAGCGACCATGAGTATGATGGATTATTCAGTGGGCCTACTGAGGCAGCTCAGCAAAGCCTGCCATGAACGAAACATCTTGGCCAGAAATATGTTCAAAACTGCTTAGTATATATATATATATATATATATATATATATATATATATATATATATATATATATATATATATATATATATATATATATATATATATATATATATATATATATATATATACATATATATATATATATATGTGTGTGTGTGTGTGTGTTGTGTGTGTTTGTATTCATATGCACATACATACATACATACATACATACATACATACATACACACACACACACACACACACACACACACACACACACATATATATATATATATATATATATATATATATATATATATATATATATATATATAATCATCTCAATTGGAAGGATGAAACTCAAATCTAAAAATCTCAAATTTCGAAACAAGGCGATTCATTAATGTAAAGTCCTAAATTCATATCATATCATATCATATCATATCATATCATATCATATCATATCATATCATATCATATCATATCATATCATATCATATCATATCATATTACATTTCAGCTAAAAAAAAGGCTAATCGCCTATAAGCTGATCAATGTCAAATTGTCCAAAATCAATCAAATGTAGTAACAAAGTGTGTGTGTGTGTGTGTGTGTGTGTGTGTGTGTGTGTGTGTGTGTGTGTGTGTGTGTGAATTAGTTCATGGTCCGAGTGTCTATCACAAAGTGACATGAGTCCAAGTTTTTTATTTAGGGTTTTTTGCAGAGTTCAAGATAGTAATTACTGATTGATAATAATAAAATATATACAACTTTGAACTGTGAGATGTTAAACAGGATACTGTAAATGCTGATTAGTGGTTAAAAAACACTGGGGTCATTATAGTCATTCCAATATGTGTCTAGACTGTTTGTGAAAGTATTTAAAGTTAGTGATGTTCCAACAGTAGTTGGTAAGTTGTTCCAGGTGGTAATGGCTAGGTTTGAAAAGTAGTTTGCATATATGACAGGTACAGAAGACACACGAATCATCTGCTTATCCCTACTACTATCTATAAACTGATACAGATGTATATTAAGTTATTATGTTCATACTTTTTGTTGCAAATTTAACCATGGACATTTCCGTGACGTCTTTGACCAAATGAAGGGGTCGTGTTCCAAGATACTAGTATAGCGCCCCCAACGGACACAAACATACTTATTCGTGAGTTTAAACCTTAGTAATGGGTTTCTTTAATACTATACCGAGAAAACATCCTCAGATATGAATAACTGTACGTTCATAAACCTGTCGGTATAACCCTGTTTGATAATTGCCCCGAGAAAGGCGCGGGGGGGGGGGTGTTATGTTCGTCAACACGCCGCGGTGGGTTGGGGTTATTAGTTTTGAATGGTAAACGATATATGCATTCATAGGTTACAGAATTGATTACAGTCATTCAAATCCGAGCTATTATAATTTATGTCGATTTTTTTTCCATTTCACTCAGAAGTCTTGACTAATAAAACAGCTAAAGAGCATACCTATCAATACCAGCATGTTTTCTTAAATAATAAACGTTTAGAATTGAAAAGTACAATTTATTATTTACAAGCACTGTATTTGTCCCTAACCACTAAAATTTGACATTTCTCATGTGTAATATCAGCTGGGATACACACCAGCGCTTTCTTCTGACGTGGATTGATTTGAAATCAGTAAATAATATGAAACGGAAGTCACTTTCATCCAGCAATAAACGAAGCCCATAACGTTATTAGAATTACGAATGGGATTCCTATTACACAACCAATGATAGATACAATGATTGAAATTTTGCTGAACTCATTAGCCTTATCGTATTTTCCGTTTCCTCTGTGAACCAATGCCTGCAATAAGCAAATACAAAATTGTGTGAAATAACAAATATGTATGTATGTATGTATGTATGTATGTATGTATGTATGTATGTATGTATGTATGTATGTATGTATGTATGTATGTATGTATGTATGTATGTATGTATGTATGTATGTATGTATGTATGTATGTATGTACGCACGTATGTATGTATGTATGTACGTACGTACGTACGTGTGTGTGTGTGTGTGTGCGTGCGTGCGTGCGTGCGTGTGTGTGTGTGTGTGTGTGTGTGTGTGTGTGTGTGTGTGTGTGTGTGTGAGTGGGTGGGTGGGTGGATGGATGGATGGCTGTAGATTGCAGGTATAATACTTACTTTCATAGAAATGATACATGATGCGATGCCAAGTGGCATAAAACAACAAATGCTACCCAGGGCCAGCATTAATCCAGCAATATCAGTTCCCGTAGGTGATCTAGTTTTTTCCCATGTGATGTCAATTGAGTAGGGAACTAATTGCACTGCTTCTCTCTGTTATGTGAAACGGTAAATGAAGCATAATGGTATACAACATTTCAATGACTCAGAACAAAAGAGATGTAACACTTTGAGTAACAATTGGAGTTACATTGTGTCTTTTTTTTCAGTGCCATCGATTACAGTCTTATTATATGTGTTAGACTTTTAATACTCGTTAAAATACGTCGTTAAAATGATGCATATATACTAGCTATACAAGCACTATAACGCGTAACGTCGTTGGTATTCGTCTATCAATATAGAGAGTACTTACCATCACGTTGGTATTCGTCTATCAATATAGAGAGTACTTACCATCACGTTGCTATGAATAGTTACCATTACA
>NC_135554.1:17648091-17658091 GCF_964340395.1 Glandiceps talaboti
GTATGCGAACTGTAAAATGAATGTTCTCAAATTGAGACTTTTCAATATCAGTAAACTTTAACTAGAATGTTAGCGTTCCTAACCACTGGATGTTTTTTCTCATGACAAGTACGTGGAAGATTTTCTACATACTTGACTATTACACACTTGAAGTGCTTTCTAATTATAAGGGTTTGTAAAATTATCTGTTACATTATCAACAAGGACTACAAAGTATACGATCAAAATGATGATTGTCACTACTCCAAGTACAAGACCAATGATGGACGTGATAATGGAGGCCATGCTCAATTTGTCAGCGGTTTCGTGTTTTCCGTCACCCCTGTACACGAATGCCTGCAATGAACAATGAGAAAAAGAAAGTAACACACTGTATATATATATATATATATATATATATATATATATATATATGTGTGTGTGGGGGGGGGAGGGGGTAGGGGGAGGAGTGGATGTCCCTTCGTGCAAGTGTATGTATGTATGTATGTATGTATGTATGTATGTATGTATGTATGTGTGTGTGTGTGTGTGTGCGTGCGTGCGTGCGTGCGTGCGTATGTATGTATGTATGTATGTATGTATGTATGTATGTATGTATGTATGTATACTATGTATGTATGTATGTATGTATGTATGTATGTATGTATGTATGTATGTACGTACGTACGTACGTACGTACATGTACGTGCGCTAGCGTTGATTATAGATTTCAATTGTGAATATCAAAGTACACAACTATTTAGCTAGTAAGACTAACTCTCTGAGAAGGGACCAATACTTACTTAGGCAAATATCATGGGTTATTTTTTGTTTTCAATTGAACAAAAGCAGTGGAATTCGAAGCAAAGTCAAAGTTTAAATATTATTAAAGTTTGTTCATATTGATGGAAGATTTATTCAATATTGCATTTTGTAGTCAATACTCACCACTATAGAAATGATCATAGATACAATACCAAGCGGCACAAAGCAACACAGAAGGTTCCAAATAGCCATTATCATTCCAGCGACGTCTGTTCCCGAGGGTGATGTAGATCTTTCCTGTGTGATAATCGTGGTTTGTGTCGGTGGTTGTATCTTAAAAAGATAAAAATTGTACATCATTGTTTACTGTCATCTTGAAAAAAAAAGTTGTAAAGACTTGGTCTGGTTTGGGTTCACATGACAGCAATATCGTGAAATAAATCGTCGTGGGGGGGGGGAATGGTTAGCGTCATTCTTTTCAGTGTTTTGTCATCGTATAGACGTAAGAATTCCCAGAATTGTACAAATTTATTTGAAGTGTTTGTCAGTCTAAATTTTTGTACTGGGGAATCAAAAGAGAGGAGAACCCGTATTCTTGCAATCTTCATTTTTGAATTATAACATTTTTCGAATTTATACAGTCTCTCTCAAAAAATATACATGTTTAGTGTAGAGCTGTGATGCTGAGGGAGTTCGTAATCAGTGTTTGCCTCTTGTTTGACTGATGGTAATTCTGGCGTACTAGTTGTTTCGATTCTCTTCTGGATGACGGGGTGATGCTGAGGGGCCTAGATATTAACACCATACATAAAACTTCAAGCCAATGCAAGGCAAGCAAGGAAAGACAAGACAAGCAAGGCAAAGCAAGACAGAACAGAACAGAACAATGCACATCACATCACATCACATCACATCACATCACACCACACCACACCACACCACACCACACCACACCACACCACACAACACCAAACCACACCACACCAAACCAAACCAAACCAAACCACACATCGATGTGCTGCGGACAGTAAAAGTAATGGCCGAGGTATCAAGTAAACTGTGAACATAATATAATATGAGCAGGAAGGTTGACTTATAACCATATCAAATACACATAATGTTCATCATCATTACAAGAATGTAAATATGCACACAACTGTCGCGATATCAAACTAATGACGAGATTGAATCATTGGATCTAAGACACCATTAAATCATATTCACCATCATGGTGGTGGTATTGGGTGGTGCTGGTGGTGGATATTGCAGGCCATAGCCATACTGCTGGGGTACGTTTGGATCCTGATGCTGGGAATCATATGGTCCTTCGGTCATTGGATATGCGCCTTTCTCTGTATAAAAAAGCCATATGTTAAACGAAAAATGTAAATAATTCACAAATATATATATTAAAAAAAAATAAAACAAGAAGTGTACATATCACCTATTGAGCGCAATCGGAACCACACATTTTTTTTGTTAGGCCTAAAACGCGACGCAGCACAAACACACATTGTGTGCATATTGGGTGGATCATGAGTCCTTATAATTACAGTAAATGCAATCTTTCTCTCAAAATGACGTTCCTTAAAATGTGACCTGTACCAAGAACAAGACTTTCGTCACTGAAGCCTGGTCCATATCAATACAACCTGAGTACAACCAAACTTTGTCCGCATGCGAAACTACATCAGTTTTTTTTTATTTCAATAGACAATTATAACAGCCATTGAACATAAAGTGTCACTTTTACTTCTACCGACAAGTACTACTTCATGGACAAAAACAAAGCGCTGTATTGTTCAGGCGTGTTCTCTCCTGGAGAACCTTGGCTCTTTCCATTCAATAGAAATTGACCATGGGAAGCTCGTTTACAAACGCTTTCCACGTGGCTGGCATACCAGATATGCAGATAGCTTTGTACTAGTACTTCACAAATTTGGTATTTTGCATAACAATAAATTGTATATGAACGGCTGAAATCGGACCTTTTTAGATTGGTCATTCGACGAGCTAAGCTTTGACTAGTCAGGGCTGTTAAGGGTGCCTCCAATCCATCTCGAAGTGTTAAACCACGAGTCAAACTACTTTAATTCTTGACTGTGTGTGTAAGTGAGTAGATTCATCCACTATATCCAGCGTACAATCCGCGCTGTACCTATTCCGCTAGAATCATGTCCCTATCTATGTATTGCTATGGAAATATCGCGAGCGCGACCCGGGCAATAATATTGTAACAGTGCTCTTGAAATAGCGTCATTGATATAGCTTAGAGTATAAACAGCATTATAGCAGGACCCTGTATATTTTACATATGAAATATCACATCAAATATATAAATAAGACGTCATTTTGGAATATGTGGTCTTCACGGGGTGGGGGGTTACGATGTCGCTGCCAACGGCCCTTGACTACGTGTACTCTATGCCCCTTCATATATTAAACACATAAAACTGTCGCATAGACAAAATGTAAACATACACTTAGGTGCTCCTTATTATAGGTTAATGTGTATTGATTTCAAAATGGAAACCACACAAAAATGTCATAAATTTGACTACAGTTATATTAGCACAGTGTGAACATACATGTATGTGTCTAAAAATCATTGACCTTTGATCCAATATTGATATTTATTACCGACAGTTTGATTGTATTTAGAAAAATGATAAACGTGCTAGCGAACAACAGCAATGTTACTATTGAAACATAGCTTGATAAACGACTGATTAAAGTATGGACAATTTTTGATCGAAATCCATCATTTTTTTAATATAACTTTCATGTATACATGGTAGTCAGAGTTTTGACATTTTGTTTGATCTCCATGGTGATATTTAATTCATGTAATCTATGAAAGCACCTAAGCGTAAGTCCAAGTTTTTATGTGACAGATTTATTTGTCTAAAATATGTAGGGACATAGCAGAAAGTGTAATGTAGTCAAGGATCCACCAAACGGGATATCGCACCATGACAACTTGTCATACACACAACAAAACATAAGAAAAACTTTATTAGGTTAAAGTCTGTCAGATCGACATTGACTAATTTCTCAAGGTATTTAAGGCAAAATTACACGGCTCTGTCAAATCAGTATCACTCAAACAAAAATGTTATTTTATTAGAAAAGAAACATACCCTTGGTATTATATGACGTACAAGATCACGTATGTAGTTGAACAAGTAGCAACCACGGCTATGTTGTATTTCTAAAATCCCCATTTGAAATTGAATATGCATTAGCCCGGAAAACCATGCGGGTGGGGATTTTAAGTTTTTAGTTAAAATCCGCATCCGCATGGATCCCAGGCTCAATGTACATATTGAACCCGACTAGGAACAAAAACTCAAAATCAACAAATATTTAAATGTAGTTAAGGTACTGTTACTATCAGCTCAGAAGATCAATGTTCGTAAACTCAGTGTCCTTTTTTGAGTTTCACGACAGGTTAAAGTGACAGCTTAGATAAGTACTACACTCTAATTAGTTAAACACGGACGACGGTTTATGTAATTACAAACACTTATGATTGACACTAAAATCTATTACTTACGTTCTGCCATTTCCATACAACTTGAATTTGTCGATTGAACCAATATTTCAAGCTTATCTTATCGGGTGCTTTAAAAGCGAGACGGTGTCACCAACTGACCTAAGTTGGGGTCAGTGGAGGCTTATTACCAAATGTGTTTAACCACATGACAGAAACAAAAACAAAAGATGTGTACAATGTTAGGTTGAGGGCGCAACACTAGAGCAATTTCTCTTTCCCTTCCGTCACAGGCTACTCTAAAATCGAAAGGCAAATTTGCTTTAAAGACATTCTGTTTATATTTTTTTAGACAAAGGGTGCGTGATATTCTTTAGCAAAATCTACACATTTACAGGTATAAGTTTCACCGTGTATCGCCAGAAATTCTGGGTAATAAGAGAGATTGGCCATCTCTTGTAAGAAAACACATGCAAATGTCATATTTCATAGTTAGTAGTGTTTTTATTTGAAATAAAAATATACAAACTGGACATAAACGGTCCTTAATACAGTTCATTTAATCGTAGCAATACTATATACATCGGTCCAGCGGCTCAAAGTTACGTAGTACATACGTATCATGTATATTACCATGGTTTCGATTCATACTAGTTCTGTATACAATAGTAAATAATTTTGATATAAGTTGTTTGTATAGCGTTTTGACTAAAACAGTCTCATTACGATTTATGTATTAAAAAGACAAAGAGAATTGAAAATACAAAGACTCAAAAAAGCAAAACAATACAAAACAGAAGAACATACACCTGGTTTAAATGGTATTATAATAAGTTCTGGTAAAAAATATATATGCACTTTAATATTGATATAACACGTACACCGTGACCCTGGTAAAATATATATTGGAAAAGTTGAGACCATATTTTGAAAACCTCAAAATGTGAGCCTAAAAACCGACTGCCAGCTTTCCCTCAAACGCTGGGCACAGATCGAAAATACCCTGTCACCATAGGACTCCTTTTTCGTACGTGAAGGCTGGTGAAGGTAGCATTTTTTGTATGGAAACGAAGAGTGGGGCAAGTACTGTGCACTGGATCATGGAACAAAAGTTCTTCAAGGCAATGGTAGAATGCTAACGACTGATATATGCAAATACCAACAAAAATACTCTTCGCTGTTTAACAAGATATTATTGCTATGTTTTTGTTGCCGTGTACACTTGTTTAAAATAATGGATGACAAATCTTGCCCTATCTAAAAAAACAAGACAACCAGAAATACACTTTGTGCGTTCATGGTGCACGGAATGCATCACGATGTAAATGTCTCATTACTGAACGAGTGTGAAGTTAGATCTTTATCATTCCAAGTCTGCAGTTTCAATTATTAATACAAATTACAGTATTGTACATTATTCCTCACTATTCCGTATAGTGTTAAAAAGAAGTGAACGTAGTAAAATTAGATGGATACTTCTGCGAATATGTGATAATTTGCATATACAAAAACTAAGAACACTTAAAACGCTAGACTAGATATTCAACGAACACTGCAGTGGCAATCAAATTTAATCCATGATAATTCACAAATAAAGTGATGACGTAATTTCCAGTTATAAGCTGTCATTATATTTTGATCGGGAGTCAGGGGTAAAAAAGGCCCGGAAAAACGTTATCTTTGACTGAGACCACAAAGGAAAATTTCTCAAGTGGCTTCAGCCAGAATAATAACCCTCGAATTCGATTAACTTTTGTTCTGAGATATGAGCTTATACTGATACTGAGTGTTTTTACGAGAATATATTCACAGTTATCGAAATTGTATATCGACAGTGGGTAATGCACACAGGAAACATAATCTATGTAATCTAGAATGAATGTGATTTATAAAACAACAAAACTGATTTTTCAGTTGTTATCCTTCTTTCTCCTTTTATTGATTACCTAACGACTATTTTGAAATAATGAATAACCTGTGGTCTCCTTTTTTTCCACATAAATGCATCATGAGTCGAGCTCCCTCTGTCGGCTGAATAAAGACAGTATGAGTGCACCTTGTCTGTTTCTATTCTTAACATTGTCTAAATGACACTTACACTGACATGTTACCTTTAGTCTTAGAGATCTCGAGATTTAATATTGATAAAACGTGTGAACATTGAGCCAGATAAGATTTTTTTCGTTTACTTAAGAAAGAGTGAAAAGAAATCAAAACAACCGAAAGATAACTGCACCGTTTATTGAAAACAAGGGCTGACCTTAGGATTCTGACATTTTTAACATGTATATCCTTAAATTGCAGGAATTGAAGATTCGCAGATGATGCCGTTTTTTACCTCACGGATACTTTATTTTGCTTTGATCATCATCACTATTCGTTTGTCATAGTTTCAGCGTCAATCCGTAATTGCAGCGACAACCCAAACTTATGCAAATTTACATAATACTAGCCTATAGATTGACTCCAAGGTATAAGGACGTTATAAGTCCTTACTCGGAGTTTCATTCTTCTTCCGCTATTTTAGCCTGTGCATAAATTATGTCGATGAGTTCATATAAGTAAGGGGTGTACACTTACATCTTGTACGGTTAGTTTTATTCCAGTTAAATAACCTAATATAGTCTGAAGTAGTGCTAGCGTTATCACTCTCAATTTGAATACTGATTGGTCGACATTTGAAAACTTCAGTAACCATGGTAACGGGTTGAAGCTGATACAAGGACAACCGAATAGTGGTGGGCGGAGCGGTATCAGAGATTGACAGGTATTGACAGGCTGTGCAGATCGCCATCAAGGTTTGGTATTCCACATTTTTTTTGTATTTTAAAAAAAATAAAAAATACAAAAAAAATACAAATACACGAATGTTTCTAGCTAGTAGCCGTCATAATCATAAGTCGTTGCTGCATTAACCACGACAACAACATATACTACTACGATGATGATGGTTATCAATCCAAGCACAAAAGCAATGATAGAGATAATAACAGAAGCTTTGCTCAACTTATCAGCCATTTCAGACCTTCCATCACACCTGTATACCATTGCCTACAAAACACACACGGGTAAACGAATGAAAATTAGTATGCATATATCTAAGATGTGTATTGTATTGTATTGTATGTATGTATGTATGTATGTATGTATGTATGTATGTATGTATGTATGTATGTATGTATGTATGTGTAGGAAGGTAAGTAGGGGTGTGTGTGTGCGTGTGTATCTGTCTGTGTGTGTGTGTGTGTGTCTGTGTGTGTGTGTCTGTCTGTCTGTCTGTCTGTCTGTCTGTCTGTCTGTCTGTCTGTCTGTCTGTCTGTCTGAAAATGCATGTCGACTATAAATATGCAAAGATGTTGAAATACTTATGTTAATAGCACATCGAGAACCAAAATTATTACTTTGCATTTAAAATGGAGATACGTACCACAGATGAGATAATGACAGAGGCTAACCCAAGCGGAAAAAAGCAACATAGCAGGTGCCAGATGCCCATTGCCAATCCAGCGACATCAAGTCCGGTGGGTGATGTGGATCTTGACCGTGTAATGACAACGGTGGAGGGAGCTGTCTGCCCTGTTACCACCTGGATGATTTGAAAATAAATCAAAGAGTGTGTTACTGTGTCTTGCGATAATGCCCTAATTAAAACGTTATTTTAGAAAGCTAGATAAGTCCATGCCATTCATTTTATTCACTGTGTAGAGATATGAGATGTCGCCAAAGGAAGATTTTCCTCGTTGGAAGTATGTAATATGTTTATTGCTATGTTGATTGACGAATTTTAACATGTTTTGTTTAGATAAGACTAAAATTGCGCCAAGGCATTTGTATCAATTAGTATCTAATATCATACACATTTTTTTCATATAGCCGTCACTGATTGGCTTAGATCGTGTCACGTGGTATGAACCAGTGAATCTGCAAAGAGCTTTGAACCCTGGGAAATAGTTGCCACAGAGCAGCCCTCGAGGTAGACTCTGTCACAGTCCTTGAATCTTCGCATAAATAGCTAAAACTTGGGTTGTTTTGTATATATCTACTGCATAATTGTACTCATATACTAGTATCCCAGTATCCCTAGCCCTGTACTGTGCGCCCTCATTGATCACATAGGGCTAACATTTTGTTGATGTTTTTAATCGAAGCTAGCGATACTGGGATACTAGTATATGAGTACAATTATGCAGTAGTTATATCCAAAACAACCCAAGTTTTAGCTATTTATGCGAAGCTTCGAGGACTGTGAGAGAGTCTACCCTCGAGGTAATATACTCTACTAATGCCCTCATAGCCAGGAAATAAGTATTATACACTTATTGCCCTTCCTTCGGGCATCAGTAGATGTCTATTATCCTGAGGGTTGTTATGTAAGAACTGTTTCCTGATATGAGGTTGTAAACCTCAGTACACTGTTGCTATATAATAACCCAAATGGTAATATGACGTCTCTTAGTTCCCTAGTTTTTTGTTATAACACATCACATTTTCAGGCAAAGCAAATCATCAAAAGGACCCCATGCTGTATAAATAGTACCCTAGGGAAAATAGAAAACAAATAGTCTCTTTGTATGCAAAATAAGGTATCTTTGTCCAGATTTATGCTATACAGTCCCTCTATGACTAGTTCACAATGAATTACTGGTGTGGAAATCTCAGCTGTTTCGAATTCTGGATTCAGTTGGCAGTCTCAAGCTTCATTTATTTGTTTGTGTACAATGTATGTACACTCAATTCATTTAGAATATTAGCACCAACATGGCCTGTTTTGCAGGATGGAGTTACTACTGGATTTTGGATAGAAATATACTGGAGTTTAAATACACTTTGTACCTAGCTAGCCAAAGTAATGGTATCCTTGTACTGTTTCATCATCAATACAATTCATATTAAACGCAAATTGTAAAATCAGCTTTGAGAGAAAGAAGACAAGGCCTGGACACCAACATGAGAACGCCATTGTACAACGTCTCAGTTTAAGCACATACATACCGTCACGTTGGAAGTAGTCTGTGTTGGATACTGCTGAGTGGCCTGTGGTGGATACTGCTGAGTGGCCTGTGGCGGATACTGCTGAGGGGGATATTGTGGTTGAGCCTGGGGATACGGTTGTTGTGCCATTTGATAATCTTGAGACTGATAAGGTGGAGCAGGCTCACTTGGTGCGTATTTTTCTGCAAAGAATAACCATATAAATTGAAGCATTTTAGACAATATAAATTTGCAAATACACACACGTATACAAGTACGCGCACACAAACACATACATACATACATACATACATACATACATACATACGTACACAGTCATATAGACACATGCACACGCCGGTACACATGTACACACACACACACACAAACAAACAAACACACACACACACACACACACACACACACACGCTCATACACACACAAACAAACAAACACAGACACACGCACACACACACACACACACACTCACTCACTCACTCACGCACGCACGCACGCACACACACATACCCATACATACATACATACATACATACATACATACATGCATACATACATACATACATACATACATACATACATACATACATACATACACACACACACACACACACACACACACACACACACACACACACATGCGCTCGCGAGCACGCACATGCCATCATGGTAGAGGGGACTAGACATGACCACAGACCCTCCATTATAGTAGAGGGGACTAGACATGACCACAGACCCTCCATTATGGTAGAGGGGACTAGACATGACATAGAC
>NC_135554.1:17663091-17665591 GCF_964340395.1 Glandiceps talaboti
TATACCTCTAGACACACACTAATGATTTCCACTAGCGGTCTGAGCCACGACTGTAGGTATATAAGTATGGTGAAACCCGACAAGCATCAACTTTCAAAAACAGAGCAACAGCTTTTGTTAATGATCACTAATTTATGTTTGGATGTCACTAATAGCTCAGTACGATCATGTTTTTTGTAGAATGGTTGACAACCTTCCGTTGAGTTTTGTGCCTTGTTTACACAACTTACAAGGCAATGTGAGGAGATAAAGACCGCCATTGCATCGGAGAAAATTTTAGTCCAGTCTTTCAACCAGACAGATGTATATACTTACGTTCTGCCATGTCTGTTCAACTTCAATTTGTCTTTTGATACCACTGTTTTAACTCACTAATAACGGTGATCAAAACGCTTTGTTGATTTCGTCTTCTGAATGATAAGAATTGCTTCTATAAACACAAAAATCCAGTGCCCTCTGACAGGTAACTGAATGTAACCAACCAACCAACCAACTTAAGTAGAGGTCAGTTTCTTTAATTTATGGCTTTACTTTCGGGCAAATATGCGCATGCGTGCTTGGGACATTTCCCTTTTATGATACATGTCCCGAGAGAGAGACAGAGAGACAGAGAGAGAGAGACAGAGAGAGAGAGAGACAGAGAGAGAGAGACACAGACAGACAGACAGACAGACAGACAGACAGACAGACAGACAGAGATTTTGATATTTATGTATATCGAGTCTAGCAGTTTTTATTCATGTTGCCCATTTCTAACATATGGGGACATATCACATATAGAAACTGCAAATTAATAAATTTCTGTGCTGCCAGGTAGTGTGGGTAAACACCGGTAACGGTTAAGATTTGTAGGTTGTAGTAATTCTGTTTACTGATGTCTATTACAACCATCTGTGATGGATTTTTTCTCAACATTGTTGAGTTTTAGTCATTTGTTGACTAGGGTCGTTATAGCCTGAATGCTAAAGCATTCTCTATGACGTCACAAATTGTGTTGTCGAGATGGGACCGGTAATACACGAAAACTCTCGAAGTAAAGCCGACAAGAACCGATAAGGAAGCCGGATGTTTTATGATAAAGGTAGCAAGTGTAATCTACTGGATTTGTTAGAGGAGGAGTTGCATTGTAATAAAGGAGAACTGCATGTTTTCACAGCCCATCTTGAAGTGGCCATGTGAGTACTTTTTTTCGGATTAGGAATGAATAAGCAACTGCAGTACATGTATGCTTTTCTACTTGACAAAAACCCTCAAAATTTATATGAAACAATATAGATAAAGTCTGTGGTTGTCACTGAATAAATTGCAAAAAAAAACACCGTACAAACTGTGTTAAAAGTTTCTTATTGTACATACAGGAAGTGATTTGCAAACTCAATAGGGAAACCCAAGTAATCACGTTCTGTTGTTTCCCCATATGTTGGAATGTCACTATATCATGGAAAACAATAATTTGATTATTTATGTTTGTTTGTTTGCTTGTTTGTTTGTGTTTACTTTATTTTGCAAGTGATTACAACTGTTTACTCGGCTTGTTTACAAATGATTCCCTTATATACAATAATAAACCTTTTACACAGACTTGGGCAAAGTTCCTCGTTATTTTAAAGTGAAAAAAGACGTTAATCAACTTAATGTAGTTTTATTAATCAAAAGTTCAAAATAAATACCTATTTCTCATCCATATGGCCACTTTAATGCCAGGTAATAAATCACACACATATATATAATAGGCACTCCAAATGCAGAGTATTTTGCAGTGATAAGTTTTAATGAACGTGTAAATAAATGGTGTTATAAAACAGACATCCCTTTAAACGTGACACGTATTACAATTATAACAGTTACAAAGGTGTTTACAGTCAATTATACAATGAACAATCCATGTTAAACAAAAAATATGAAAGCTATACCCTGGTCGTTCTACGTCACGACAATGCGTGTCTACGTCACTGGTTCTGCTGTGTTCATAACATTAAAGATTTGCCATTACCTTACTGGCGAGGCATTGCAATAACACGTCAACGAATGATTAGCCCTATTTAGTCGATGAGGGCCCACAGTACAAGGATATTCATGTTCAATTATTCGGTAGATAGCGGTACATACAAAACAGCCCTTTTAGCGATGCTCCGAGCGATCCCGCTGACTTGTGAGAAAGTATAATCTACGATTATAGTACTCGACTACTGGTTAAAATATCAACGAAAGCGCTTTCCTTATGTAAATTCAATTTATTACCAATACTCTCTGTACCATCATTGTATTGGAAAACATAGCCTGCTTTCATATTATGTTTATTGGGTAGCTATAAAAATTATGAACACAATCACAGTCAAAGTTCCGAGCGCTAATCCAACGATAGAGGTGATAAGCGAGGCTCTGGATAATCTGTCAGCAGTTTCGTGTTTTCGGTCACCTCGGTAAACAAATGCCTACAATGAGTCAAGAATAAAAGAATGAAAATCAATGTGTCACGTATGTATGTATGTATGTATGT